>NC_064217.1:2923336-3233235 GCF_023101765.2 Spodoptera frugiperda | reverse complement strand
TACTTTTTACGTTTTTTACGAATCGGGTTCCATGACATCTGAGATAAATAACTTCTTAAATCAGACACAAAAACAATTTTCTCGGAGTATTCGACTTTCAGCAAAATATACGTGAATTAGAATTACAACGCAAATTCTGTAACCTTTTAGGCTTACGCGGCAAAGTATAGCACATAATCCACAACAACAAATTCGTTGTACTCTGGGAGCGAGGCGGCATCCACCAAAAATATGTAAACAGAAAATTCCGTACATCAAAAAACGAAAGAACAATTTTATGAAAACCTTTTAGGTACAGTTCTCGTGTTAGTGTTGGGGATAATTGGTACTGTCTGGGATCTACAAGGACAGTGGTGCAATTACCCCGAGACCGTTTCAATGCTCCACTGACTAGTTCCCCTCTGTTTGGGTACAAAAACCCCGGTCCGAACTGACAGTTTTTTACGCAGTTCGAGCCATTTTGTTTCGCCCTCTGTGTTCGCGACCTATTGTGATGTTCGCCTGTTTTTGTGGAAAATAATTGGTGTTAGTTTTAGCTGTGATTGCCTCGTTATGTGTTTGCCGAGAATGGAGTTCTATTTCCGTGTTGTGTAAAGAATGTTTTGTTGTATTGTAATTATCTTACTAGTTTGTAGGTATAGTTTGTAGGTTGTGGTGACCCGGAGGTTTAAGACGCCCACTTTTCATGCACGAGGACGTGGGTTCGAAACCTACCATCGGCAAGTACCAATGTGTCTTCTTCCAAGTTAAATGAACTTTTTCAGATTATTTAGACACCACTAACTGACGATTAAAGAAGACATCGTGAGAAACCGGGTCCGGGGCTTTTAATTTCTGATTATAGATTTGAAATTGCTAACCCAAATGAGCAAACATGGAGAGGCCTTTGATCAGCAATGATCCCTTATAATATGGCTGTAAATGTGATATGTGTGATGTTGTAGGTGTATGTTATACTTTTGTCTAAAACTAGCTTAACTGTAATAATAAATTTACGAATCACATGAAGCACGATTAACAAAATGTGTGACATATATAATGTGCATCAAAACAAACACAAAAGATTAAACAAGTACTTTTTAAAGACGATGTACCTCAAAAATTCTCTTAAATGGACCGTGACCATATATTTTCAGCTACAAACATAATTATTTAAATCATCCGCATTACCAATTCTTTTTGAGCTTAACAATACGTTATAACTCACTCCACGAGGGGTCAGGGCTGCCTCACAAATGGGTACATAATGCGAAGTGACCAGCCCTTATTGTTTTATTATAAACAATCCAGGGTCACACCTAAATATAACTTAAATAGGGTCTTATAATAATTTGTTACGACCCTCATCAAAGATTTTTTTTTTTGTTTCTGAATGTAAATTATAAAAATAGTTTGTTTGGATTGATGTACCATGGTATTTTTTTATTTGGTGTTTCTAAATGTAAGATTGTTGCAAAAGGCTGTATGTGAATTGAGTTTTATGTTACATATTCATATTAAATATAGTCAATTCCGTCCAACTACCTTAAGTCATAATATTAAAAAAAAATGTAAGTGCGACATTGGCCACCTCGCGCTTACTGCTGCTTCTTATTGCTTCAAATAAACCGACCAATAATATACGTCCACTTAAATGTATCTGCGCAGAAAAACAAATCTAATAAGAAAATGCATTCGTTTCCATAATGTGTACGTAATTCAATTTCAGAGTTCACCTTTCAAATTCAAACAAAATAACATTGTTGATATACCTACTTCTGACTTTTATTCCATTCGTATTGCCAAAAAAAAAGTTAATTTTCTTTTTCCTCAACTTTTCCGGTTCCCTATCGCCTTTTGGGGAAAATCATACACCCGTAGAAACGAATATCAAACTTTTGTTCGTAAACATTGTATCTACATAACATCAATTTTGTTTACTATTATATTTTTCTAATAAAAGAAAATAACACAATTCCTATCTCAAATAATCAGAGAGGAGAAAAGCTTTTATAAACCCTAATAAATGTAAGGAAAGCCGTGCGCGCCGTTACAGGTGACTTCGGTGCCTTAATAGGTACTACATAATGTAAAATCCTTGTAGAGAGACTGAGAGAAATAAAAAAGTAAAAAATAAAACAATAAGTCTTTGCCAATTCGAAAAGAGGTCAAAGGGAAAAGTAAGTAATTAAGATAAAAGACGTCATTACATTTTGATCTTATAAATTGTCCACGGCCAACCGTGTAAAATCTTTTATTGTTTTTTATTTTTCTTCTTAATTTTTATTCACGAAGTGATGTAATTGGGTTCCTGGGCCGAGGGCTGGAATAAAGTTAATTGGGTACAATTAAAAAATGTTGCGGGCTCTAAAAATATATTGCACGTTATAAATCATGGCTGGACATGACATTATGTGTGAGATGAGTGAGCCGTTCCAAGCTATCGCAATTAAGATCTCCCTCACATTCAGAGTGATATGTGAAGTTATAATACGTACTAAATTAAAAATAATGAACTTTAGTCTTTGTATAATGTATCTTTTTTTATGCTATGAGCCGGTAAACGAACAGACGGATCACCTGATGGTAAGCAATCGCTGCCGCCCATGGACACCCGAAACACCAAAGGCGTTACAAGTACGTTGCCGGCCTATGGGTTTTTGAGGAATTGGGGATTGGGAATACACAAGAAGATTACCTCTTTGCAATCCCATATTAAGAACAGTTACAAATACTAATAGGATTACTAAAAATTTAATACTAATTTCGATACACAATTGCTGTTACTAATCCTAAACAATATGAATGTTAAAAACTATATAATTTCAGTTAGCTTTCGATTTATCTTCTATTAAAAAATACAAAACAAATTTATTAAAAATATTCATCCAGTAAAACTAAATCAACAATTCCCATTTCCTATTTAATGCACATTCACTTGGCATACTCCGGCTCACTAATTTACCTTGCCGCGGTCTACACACAAACTATATCGGCTAATTAGCCGGGCGAAACTTTGAACAAAAACATTTCATATTAATATTTCATATTTAGGTAAACTTTATTAGCGAAACATCAACAAAGGGTTATTCATTGAATGATCAAAGCCGAACCAGTCGACAATTTCCTTTGTTTTAGGAAACAATAATGTACCTCTATTGGTACTTTACGAAATATGATTTTCGACTTTGAAAGCGTCATTATCTTAGTGGTATTCTCATTATAAAAGTTAATAAGAAGACTCTTATTTGATTCACAAACGTATTTTGTTTAACAAGTCATTTGGAAGCATTTGATTACTTGCTCTGTCTTTGTTTAATTTTCAAAGTGTAATGAAATATGATGTACGTTCTTATTTTTACTTTTTCGTGCTTTTGATCTTGAGTACCTATATTTATATTATATGAGACTTTATAATTTGAGTTAATTAACATTTATTTTAAGAGTGATTATGTAATTAAGTACTTTATAATTATGTTGTAATTGGTATTTTCATCGCTTTACTTTATCGACGTGTTTGTACTCTAAGATAAACAAAAAAAAATTAACGCAAATCGACATTACGAGTAATTTTAATCTCACATAAAAGAACACAAGAATTCATTAACAAATAACCTAGTTCAACAAAACTTTACTCAAGAAATTTCAAAAACATCGGAATAAAATACGTTGTTTGGCTTCCCGGTAATATAACGGAGCGAGCTATACGCCGTACCGAGTTGTCAGCCACTAACACACTCCAAAATAAGGTTGGCAGTTATTCATATACAGTAAAAGGAGAATATGCGGACGGTAAAAATACCGCACGCTTTGAATGAAGTATAAAATTTCGCATCGTCAACACAAAGGACGCGGGTGCCACCACAAAAGTTTGAAATGAAAGCCTTTTCCTTCCATGTAAGGTTGACAGCCCTGCAAACGCCTGCAGCGAACAATGTAATTTTTGCTTTTTTAATAGAAACCGCAGCTTGACAAGCGAAACGTGGATACACAGACAGTTGCGGGCACAACTTTAAATAAGGTACCGGTTATAGCCAACCCTAATTTGTTACGGAAAAGCTTAGCTTTATATTTATGGAAATTGTTAAATTTAAAGTGTGTTTTTGTGTTTAACGAAGATTTTTATTCGAGCCTCCGGGAGTATTTTGGTCTATTCTTGTTTAGAACTTCGTTACTCCAGATAAAAGACAAGAATCGGATTTTAGAAACTAGTTCTTTATTATTGTTTGGAACTTTTTTTTGTAACTAGTGAGGAGTAAGAAATCCTTGAAATAGGGTCTTTGATTTTTCATCACTACAGTTTCTTTATATTTTTTGTGAGGCAACCAAGTGTAAGTTAAGATACTCTCTTCCAAAGTTATATTTTGAGTAAATTGGACAATTCCATTATAGACGTCTTTATTTAAAAATAACACTACAATCATTTTTTAATATTTCAATCTGAAAACTTACTTAAAATAATAACCATGACTAATAAAACATGGCTATGCAAGCAATTGTTTCTGTGGTACAAGTATCCGTATTTCGTGGCTTGAAATTGAAATAATAGTACAAAGTAAACATAGGGTAAGTAAACAAAGTAAACATAGCCTTTTATAGTTTTATCCTCAAAGGGGTAGGCAGAGGTGCGCATTACAACATTCACCCACTTTTCACCATTTGTGTTATAAGTTCCATATAATAGGGGTAATTTGTGTTATTTAATTGCAACTAACTTCATACTAAATATCATTTTGAGACTGTAGCAATTGTGAATTAAATCATATCACAATTTTAAGATTTCAAGATGTTGGTGTTTGGTAATGGACACATTTTTTACGTGGCTACTAGGTTTGAGTCTCATTAAGTTATGATTATTGATATATATGAGTCTTGCTTCGACATCAATGGTACGGCTCAATTAACGTGATATCACGCCCTCACAGATAACCAGCGTGAAACAACGCTTGGGTTATGCCTCTGCCGCGTGAGTGACTTCATTAATTATTTAGATTTGCAAATTGACACCTTATTTAGTTACCATTAGTTCCGTGAATGTATGTATTAAATGGGGATAACAGGAGATTTGCTGAGACAGTCAGTATCCTACATAATTATATTAGGACGGTACGCATGTAAAGTTACGCCAAAACTACGTACCTAGTTGTGTATAATATAATATTAAAAGCATCCTTAAGAAGTCCAGGTGTTGCCTCATTGAATAATTAGCTAGAAAGGAGATGGCTTCAGGGCGTTATGTGTCAAGTTGTATGCTGTTCTCTGCTACTTACTCACTCATTTATAAACGCTTAAAGAACGCTCTAGAAGGAACACTTTTTACAAAGAAAATTAATTAAAGTTTGTTGTGAAGTTTTTCTAGTTTCTGTTTATATATTTTTGTGGGTTTAATAAAAGTTGCATGTGTCGGGTTCGCCATAGAAAATAATGTCAAATAAGTAATACATCATTGGTTTTTATTATTTTTAATGTGTATAATTATTAAGAATAAGAGTGTTAATCAAAAATCAGATATGTTTTATATGAAAAGATGCATGCTATGTATGCATTTTATGGATGTGTGCTCTGGATACCTATGTATGTGCTATGGATGGTTTCCCTATTATCAATACATCGCATACTCAAGCTGCGTGTCTTCTTCGTGCAGCTACTTTGCGACAGCACATCTTCATAGCACCGCTACATAGCTTAGTATCAGTGGTAACGGTCACATAGTTTCACAGCTTAGCTATTACATCCTCGCAGCACAGCTACATAACACATCTCTGATGGAAAAACTACCTTAAATATAACTAGGTAAAATTGACATTTCTGTTAACCCTTTACAAATAAAAACATTCCGTAAAAATATTGTTCATTCAACGAACTATAATTATTAAAAATCAAAATGAACTGACATACATCATTTAAACCGAGCATCGATTGGTAACGAATGGTAATAAATTAATGTTATGTTATGTTAATGAGTTCACGAATCGACACGTTTCAATTATCCCGACCGTCCCCTTTACACAGGAAAAACAATAAAATGTCGCCGAAATTTTGCATCAGGACAAAATGCACTTACTCAACGAATATTCATAATTTATTGCCCAACTTTGAACGTTCATGTTGCTTACTTTTCTCATTATCATATTTAACGTCGTCGTGTACATAAACTTTTCGCAGGCCTTCTTCAAAAGACTTTATTATTTCGTTTTGTGGACAAGCAGGATCATTCAGAAGTTCTACGAGAGAATTCTTTTAATGATACTTTTTTCCTTGTTTCTCTATTTTTATAGTATTTTAATGAAGGTTTATCTCCTTAGTAACCAGGCCAACATAAATAAAGAGAGATCTGATTGGATATTTTTAAGATTTTTTTTTTTTTTTTTTTTTTTTTTTTTTTTTTTTTTTTATGGAATAGGAGGCAAACGAGCAAACGAGTCACCTGATGGTAAGCGATCAGCGCCGCCCGAAAGATAAATCTGATTTGGTCTTCCGTAATAACTCCTTATCAAATAATCTATTGGACGTAGGCCGAGTTAGCAACACTCAACTTGATCTCAATGAATGGTAATTTTTCAATGTCCGTATTATATTTATATATTTTTACACCAGAATAGGAAATAGAAATGAATCAATCAATTTACAAATAGAAGAAATGTAATACAGCACGTTCGACTATAGTATAATCGACAAAAAATTGTATTGCTAAGCCCGTAGGTAAATCTACTCCTCTCTGTCAAATTGCAATTAGATTTTCACCTTTATTGTTTACAAATAAAGTCGTAAACCCAATAAAAACTGACAGATTGGAGTAGCTATACTTCATCAGAGTGGAGTTTGTATTACCTCAATATACAAACGCCTGCACTGCAGTTATTTTGTTGGTCTGAATGTAAAGCCTGTTTTCATTTGATTGACATGCATGAGTGACGACTGGAGGCAAAATAATGGATGGATATGACCATATTATACATATATTTATACGACAGTTACTACATACACCATTTTTTACGATAACAGAATAATTGCTTTTTAAAAATAAATAAAAATATACTTCTTTTATTTGTGCATTGAAAACAGCTTAATAATCGTCCATTTGATGTTTATTACCTGTTATACATGTTTATACAATTTTATATTACAAATTATATTACAAACATACTTCTTTTCTTGCCAAAAATGTCTAGCCGTCGCTAGTAATAAAGCTTAAAATTGTTTACGTCAATATCACGATTATTGATCGTCATGTAGCAACTTGAAATAGATGTGGCATTATCAGGTTTCGTGCAAAAAAGAACTTAAAGAACATTGTTGCAGGTTTACAGTCCGTGGGTAGTAATAGTTATTTATATTAGCACGTGTGTTTGATCCACGTGTGTGGAAGTAGTAAAATGTGAAACCTTTTAGTAATTGTTTTTAAATCCAAACGTGGGTGTAGGCAATCCTCTTTGGGATCGCCATTTTAAAAACTTTTTTCAGAAACTTTTAATGTTATTCTCGTTACTTACAAAAAAAATACGTATTCTGTTTTACCTACTGTTTTATATAAGTGTGGGAGAGCCATGTTTCGGCACGAATGGGCCGGCTCGACCGATGTGATAACCACCGCCTCACCGAAAACCGACGTGAAACAACGCTTGCGTTGTGTGAGTGAGGTTACCGGAGGCCCAATTCCCCCCTTCCCAATCTTCCCAATCCCCGATTCCCCAACAACCCTTAAATTCTTAACCCTCAAAAGGCCGGCAACGCACTTGTAACGCCTCTGGTGTTTCAAGTGTCCATGGGCGGTTGCGATTGCTTACTATCAGGTGATATGTCTGCACGTTTACCGGTGGTGTTGCATGAAAAAAAAAACTGTCAGCAGTATCAGATTTAACTCTCTGGTCGGACAAAGTACCTTTAGAGAGGACAGAAAAAAGACAAAGTATCAAGATTGAAACATTTCGACGCCAAATTTCAGTTTCAAATCTAGATTTAACAACTATTAAGAATAAACTTAATTTAAACCATAATTATGTGCTGTATAGATACGGTACAATTTCGTAGGAGTGGACTTTCTGTAATACGATAAAGAGGTAGCGAGCGAGAATATTTTTTTCTGTTGTTTTTTTAAGCTTCAATGTCAAAGCCTTCACAATAAATCTTTGAGTACGACGCGACGGTTGACGAGTCCTTTCGACGTTATTCGAGATTAAAACGGGGCAAGTGAGTTGCGTCGAATATTTTTACGATTAGGAAACATCTAGGGATGTCCATTTGCCGTATTTTTAGTGTTGACCAGTGGTGCCAAATGGATTTCCATATTTGCGATCGTTTTATGTCGTTGCTAATCATATAGAACAGATAAAAAAGATCTATTTAGAGATGTTGGTCAAGTACGAGAGTGGTTTTATCTTACTAATCTTAATAGTAAGATATATAATAGGTATGACAAATGCGTAAGTTTGTGAGTTTATATTTTTATGTGTATATACGCAATCACGCTGAAGGGATCGTGATGAAATTTGGAACATGAATAGATTATGGTCTACAATGGTCTGGAAACCGCAGGCCGATTTTATTATATTACAAAGAAAACTTAGATTTTAAAACCGATAATAAATCAGAAAAGTTCTTTAGGAAAAAAATATTTGATTAACTTTATATCCTTTGATGCTTAAATTTACGAAAATTTTACATGTACCTTAGGGAGTCCTATTTCTGTAGGCAATATTTGAAGCAGTCAGGTATGTTGTGGGTCCGTTCTGAGACCTTAAATGTCTAGAGACACCCTTTAAATTTTTGAGTCTCAATAACCTTTAAGAATGGCGACAAGACAACGGTTGAATGGCACCCTGTGGGTTGAGTTGAAAGTTAGGATTAAAGGAATTAGAAAAGTATAACCTATTAATAAAAAATACCCACATATTAAAAAAAAATGTCTTTGAAACTACATGGTGTATAAGTGTACCTACTCATAGCAGATTAAGATTTCCGTCTACTAAATAGATTTAAAAATTGATGAAAATGGAATAATGCTACTCTTGTTGTAATAAAATTTCTGATTTCCCAGAAAACTACAAACTATATTTTTTTATGCGTGGTCCTAATAAAATGGACTTTTATTTTTAAAGGTTATCAAATAATGTTTGCGTCGGTGAACGGTATTTTGAAGCTGGAAAACTATTTTGAAATAGAATTGATATTCCAAAACAGCTTTCTGTAAATTGTATAAGATGAATAAAATGTTCTTTGTAACATTACATAAAATCACTTTACTAGTAGCTAGTTAATTATAGCACCCACTATTTACCACCTACGTTATAAATCACATATATAACCTACCGCCACATGCTAGACATCAATCCAGACATAGACATAATTACTAAGAATTTCAAACATCAATAAATGTTATATACTACGCCTTATTTGAACGGTTTTACGTTCCTAATCCATGCAGCCAGGGAATGAAACAATTTGCCGGCTTCTATTTTTCCTGAGAAATACAACCCAGGTCTTGTCAAGGTCAACATAAATAAGTACTTTCTAAGTCTGCGTGCTCCTTCCTCGGCAACATCTTCGCTTTGTCGTCCTGGCAGTAAGAGGGTTGGTGGCCAAACGCAGACTTATCAACGTTATCCGGAGCTGCGGACAACGTAAAAGGTTACCGGGGCTCCGGCTCAAAGCAGGAGAAGAAACGGGGTGGTTTTTAGTCAGTAAGAGTCTGACACTCCCTCCTGCCTCACTCAAGGCGGGAGAAGTCATTAGATGATTTTCCTCCTCAAAAAAAAAAAAAAAACTTATCACCGTTAAAAAAAACGGTTTAAGGAAAAATCGAATACAAAATGCGTGATTCGATACATCAAAAACGAGATAACATTTATAACTATCGGATCGAGAGTGTATTGACTCGTATTAAATACGCAAAGGGTTCGAAAAAACGGCAACGATTTTATTTTTAGATGCTCTTTCGAATTTTAAATGCCAGCAAACGGTTGACCTATAAGTTCACACGCCGATGCCTTTCCGTGGCACTGGGAGGACACGTTAACTGTCGCCGAAACCAACCGTGATGAGAACAGAGATAGTCTTCCCGGCCAGTTGGATTTGGAAACAAAACATCAAATAGATATATGTGTCTTCTTATGGAATATGGGACACTCCAACAGAGGCACTAACATTAGAACTTGAGACTGGATTTACCATGTTTATCCATTTTTATGAGTTTCCGATATATCGGCACTGTTGCAAGCTCCATGATCACGGATAAACATGGTAAATATCCCGTCTCTAGTTCTAATGTTAGTGTTAGTGACTATGTCAGTACAAAAACTTAAACCAACAGAGGGATTACTTGACGGTTAGCGATAGGGAACCAGATAGAATCACCGACTAATACGCCAAATAGAAAGGAGCTCTGTATTAGAGACCACGTACTGGCAAGCACATCGAGGTGGCAAGGAGGTTGAAGTCGCCCGCTTCTCATCCATAAGACTGCCGGTTCGAAACCTACCAACGGCAAGTACCAATATGACTTTTACCGAGTCCTATGTACTTTCTAAGATTATTAAGACACCACTGACAAACAGTGAAGGAATACATAGTGAGGAATCCTGGACCTATAATTTCTAATTTAAAAAATCGTTAACCCGCATTGAGCATGCGTGGTTATGAATACTCAAACCTTCTCTGTGTGTGAAGAGGCTTTGGTCAGCAGTGGTCACTTATAGGCTGATGATGTTTTAACTTTATTTTAAGGCTTTATTCATGTCTAGGTATATTACTTCAGGAGTAAACAATAAAAAGCTGATTGTGATGATGTTGATACCGAAAAAATCGAAAAACAGTGATCACACTATGACCACTAACATAAAATACTTTTCATGTATCGCCTATAAGCCTTTTGACGCTTTATAAATAGTAGTTGATACCATACCTTCCCAAATCTCGCATTTATAAATAAAGTAACCACTAAGTACAGTTGACCTATATAATGTTAGTTATATGTACTTGTATATAGGGTAGGTATGTAGGTGGTTCCATACCGCATGGTACGAGGCAGATTACGTCCCTGGGCACCTCCACTCACAGAGAGTCTTCAGCCACAGCTGTTGGAAAATGTGGTAGCAGCTCTTTTTCCTGAGCGAGCGGAACACGTTCCACCGCCAATGGTTTCGTCCTCTGTTGCAGAGTCATGTACAGAAGGGGAAAGTGCCGATGTCCCTGAGGTTACACAAGAAGAGATGAGAGTGGCTATAGCCCGTCTTCGGGGGAAAAATACGGCACCCGGACCCGATGGCATACCCGGTCGAGCTCTTGTTCTCGCTCTAAAAGAGCTCGAGCCCCATCTAAGAGGACTCTTCACTGCGTGCCTGGCGCAGGGCCAATTTCCTAGTTTGTGGAAGGTGGGGAAATTGGTTTTACTCAAGAAGGAGGGGCGCCCTGCAGAATCGCCGTCTGCGTATCGGCCCATAGTGCTACTAGATGAGGCGGGTAAGCTCTTGGAGCGAATCATCGCACGTCGTCTAGTCAGCCACTTATGTACGGAGGGGCCAGACCTGGACGATTGTCAGTTCGGATTTCGTTGCGGGCGCTCCACCATTGACGCGATAAAGCGAGTAAGAGCCCTAGCGGAGGAAACAGTGTCCCGTGGCGGGGTAGTGTTAGCAGTTTCATTAGATATAAGCAACGCATTCAACACCCTGCCATGGAGTTGCATTAGGGAGGCCCTCAAATATCACCGAGTGCCTTTCTACCTTCGTCGCACAGTGGGGGCTTACCTGGATGGCAGGTGTGTCACGTATCGGGGACTTGATGGCTTACATCAGCGCGCCATGTCGTGCGGTGTTCCACAGGGATCAGTATTGGGGCCTCTCCTGTGGAACATTGGGTACGACTGGGTGCTAAGAGGGGAGCTCCCGCCGGGTGCAGACCTTACGTGTTACGCAGACGACACTCTGGTCACCGCCCGGGGGAGCTCTTACAGGGAGGCAGCGTTGTTAGCCACGGCTGCGGTTTCTCAAGTGGTGAGCCGAATCCGGCGCCTTGGTTTGGAAGTGGCTCTCAATAAATCGGAGGCCATTACGTTCCATGGCCCTCGCCGTGCACTGCCGCTGGAACCACATATAGTGGTCGGTGGAACCCAAATAACTGTTGAGTCCACCATGAAGTATTTAGGATTGGTGCTCGACAGTCGTTGGAGTTTCGGTCCTCATTTCCAGCGGCTTGCGCCTAAGTTGATGGCTGCAACCGGCGCGCTTTCAACATTGCTTCCCAACTTGGGGGGCCCGAACGCCGCCTGTAGGCGACTCTACGTGGGAATCGTGCGATCCATGGCCATGTATGGCGCCCCTATATGGGCGGCAGACCTGACGGCCGGCAGTATCGCAGTATTGCGAAAACCGCAAAGGGCGATGGCCGTCAGAGTTATCAGGGGTTTTCGTACGATATCTTATGAGGCGGCTTGTGTGCTGGCCGGATCCCCGCCCTGGGACCTTGAGGCGAAAGTACTCGCGTCACTGTACCGGTGGCGAGTGGAACAACGAGAACAGGGTGTCCAACTGATGCAACGGCAGATAGTTTTGCATCGGTTGGAGCTTCGTCAGGTTTTAGTGGCGGAATGGCGGGAAAGGCTTCAACGCCCTACCGCTGGCTTCAACATCATCGAAGCAATCCGGCCAGTACTCGTTGATTGGCTCGGGAGAAGACATGGTTCCCTGTCATTTCATGTGACACAAGTACTTTCGGGCCATGGATGTTTTGGGAAGTTTTTGTGTCGTATAGGCAGGGAGCCAGACGCTCGGTGCCATCACTGCGTCCATTGTGAGGAGGATTCAGCGCAGCACACACTCGTGGAGTGTGTGGCTTGGGACGAACAGCGTCGTGCCCTCAAATCCGAGATCGGTGACGATCTGTCACTGCCGATTGTTGTCCAGAAAATGGTCAGCAGTGCAGAGTCGTGGGATGCAGTGGTGTCCTTCTGCGAAGATGTCATGTCGCGGAAGGAGGCTGCGGAGAGGGATAGGGAAATAACAACTTTTGTACCTTCCCGCAGCAGGCGCACCGGGCGTCGAAGGAGAGCAGAAATTGCTCTCTTTCGACCCCCCTAAATGGGTCCGGGGACGGTGGACTTGGGGAAGTCCCCGTCACCCCGTTATAAAGGACCCGAGGTGGTGGCGCGTGTTGTGTCCACGCGCGCCTCCGAGACGTTGCACGGAGGAGATTAAAACCTCACTTCTCTGTGCATATTGAGGTGGGGCCTGGCAAGGCAGGCCGCCACGAGTTCGGGGGCTGCGGAAGAATTTCGTTTCTCGCTCCCTCGTACCCACGTGTGAGACGGGACACCGGGGTGGGTTTTAGTCAGTAGGAGTCTGACAGTCCCTTTCGTCCTCCCCAGACGACGGGGCTCCATGAGGATTTCCCACCTTGGGGTCGAAAAAAAAAAAAAAAAAAAAAAAAAAGGTATGTAGGTGGTTCGCAGACGGTCTTGTTGTTTATTTACGACGACTTAACCTCAACATCTTATTCATAAAGTGTAGCCGCGAGCAACAGATTTCGGTATTATGTACATTAAAAGGAAATATTTTAGGGTTCTGTAAGTATTACGGAGTTTTATAACGATAGCATATTTTATTTACATAGAAAAGTATAGACCTAGAAAAATGCATATGGACTTCCCAAAAGAATACTGCATTAGAAAAGACCTGTGCTATGACTCAAATGTTATATAACGACTTACATACTTGTTTACCGAAAGAGTAGAAAACTCCATCTGTGGCAATGACTGAGTTTCCTAGTCTCCCTAGAAATAAGCTCTTAAATGGCATTTGACTCATATTACATGTGCAAAGTACTCTTAAAAAAAAGCGTGCTCTTCCACCAGAGATGTACTATTGCTATGAGGTTCCTGCCTACCTTATTAAGGCTAAAATTGGTTTTATATACATAATATGCAAATCTACATAACAGTCTCAAAAATCAAAATCTCTTCATCGCTTTTGACGTGACAAATAGTTGACAATACATAGCCTTTTAATTAATACGCAAGACATTTTACTACCTAAACTGTGCCATTTAACCAATGGCCTCAACATTATTTATCTGATCAATGAAACTGAGTAGGTAAGGTAAGGTAATCTTTGAACAGTTAGAAGACTATTTCTTTAATAGAATAAGTACGGTTTATGATTAGATATTATAAAAATAGATTTATAAGAAAAGGTGATAATATTAAATGATAAATGATATTCATTTTTGCATATAGGTTATTTAATGTAACTCTTTTAGACGTCAATCTCTCAAATAACTCGATGAGACATTAAGTAGTTTAAAGCATTGTCTGCCGAAAGAAAACTGTTGAAGGCAAATTCTTCTCTAAGCGTCGGTCACCAGAGACCGACGTGGTGGTTATCGTATTAGGTAAGTTATGTTTACAAAAACGTAACCAACGTATCTATGAGTGGAAACCTTCAATATCCAAAATGTACGTATTTACTTCAGCTAAACAATGCCTTTATAGTTTTCAATACTATTTATATAAGGTACACAACCAAAACATTTAGGTTAGGAATTCTCACAAAATAAAAAGTAAACCCTCCCATATAAACCGCGACCATTTTTTTATGACCTTAAAACTCATTTAGTTCATTAAGCCGCCAGTTATTTATAATTTGCAGTTAAGCGTAGCCTTGTTTTGGACAGATAAACAATTAAATGACAAAAGGTCTCTAATTGTCCAATTTAGATACGGAACCACGGCTTGGCTTTTGTGTTCGCCATCAAAAGGGTGATTGTTGTGGCTTCAGACTTGAGATACATTTTAAAGCTTTGGGTGCTTTTGAAAATCGTGGAGATGCCTTTGTGATTCAAGAACTTCTTCAGCGCCTTAATTTTGTCAACCTATTTCTTTGTTTGACGTTGCCATTACGTTTTTAATACGCAAATAGGTGAACGTAACATAATATTGAAACTCTATTTCTTTACATAAATATTAATATTTTCTTTAAAATTATATTTGATAACTTTCCATTCATTCAGTTAAACACTCCATGTGATAAGACACATGCTAATCAGTGCGAATTATAACTTGGCTCCTTCTCCAATGACTTACCGTCTTGCGGGTGAGGCGAGGCAAAAGGAGTGTCAGACTTTTACTGACTAAAAGCCACCCCATTGCCACTTATGCTTTTCGAGCCAGAACTCCGATAAACTCCGATAGTCCGCAACTCCGGATCATGCATTAGCCCTTCTAGGCACTGTATCAGTGGTGGTCTGATGGCTCTTTGGCTTTGCCCTGATGGCTCTCGCGGAACATATAACATAGCCTAAAATTATTCTGTTTGTCCAATCAACAAAATAGTTTTGTTGACGTTTAATAGTCAAAAATCTTAATACTTTCCAACGCCCCAAATTTAATAAAGTTATCACAAAAGCTGATAACAACAACCTCTACGAGTACATCGCAGGTAATCTGTACGTATATAGCCAATTGGAGCGATTCCTAAGATACATAAGTACGTTATGTCTTATCCTTTGAAGCGGTCTGCTTAGTTTCATATGGCGGCGCAAATATCCATTTATTTCAATAGGGTAAAGGTGAATACGCAATCCTTTCCGCTGGGTCGAATGAATACGGGAAGCGTTAGGACCCCTATAACGCGCTCACCTTCATATTTCGTGCCTCAATTCAAGCTTTAGACAAGGACTGCATGATTAGACAAGTTTGTTTCTTAGTGAGAAGTAAATTTTGGTACAGAAAATGAAATGACAAATAAATTAATTATGTTATCGGCTTACTCTTGCGACAATTAGCGCGTCGTGTGTCGCGAAATGCTGCTCATGAATATAAGCCTCTAGCATGGCTTTAAACTAGTCGATTTCCTCGTCAAACTGTTACTTGAGTAAGCCGATAACACAATTAATTTAATATGTCTCACGAAAGTTAAATTCTTAAACAGAAATTCTACCAATGCAGATGCATTGGTTGATAGAAAAGAAAATTATTATCTATATTGCAAATTATCAAGCACAATAAATTAAAAATACCTAATAAAATAGCAAATTATTTACGCAGACGTATTCGGTGACCCATACTAAGCTTGAACAATGAACTCTCAATAGTAGAGTACTAACACAAAATAGCTTGACTAAAACACAATACGATCACTGGAAGTTACGACCAAAAATTATACCAAACAATTTACTTAAAGGTAGACAAACTTACCAATATCTACACAAAGCCTTTCTTTAAGATCTTCTCATTAACATCCCACAAAGGTTAAGTAGAACTCGTTACTTAATTTATGATTTAAGCGTTGTTAATATTTCCTATTGCTGTTAAGAACAGTCCGAAATGTACTTTAGAACGAACACTGAGTGATGTCTTGACATTTATTTCCTAAATACATCACTCCACCATTGTTGGCTTCCTTTATGAAGAAAGATAAAATATTTCCTCAAGCGAGGAGGGCATTGTCGGGGAAATGTCGCGGGGTGGGGGACGAGGGGGTTTGTTATAGTCTGTAGGACAAGAGGCGGGCGGTAGCGGTTTACAAGATCAAAGTATGTAACAGTTTTTTTTTTCATAGCATGATGAATGTCAATTTTTAGACCATTATAAACAAATAGGTAGTTCAAAATGCTTACTAAGTGGTTAGATTTTTTGGTTTCCAGATATACCGGTTGGAATCAACCTACATCCAGTTCATTATAAGTGAACATGATAAAGTAGACCGAATATTCCGAAGAACTGGATACTATTAGTATGATTTTGCTTTGCTCTGATTGGTTGGTATATTCAAGCCGGCCAATCAGAGCACAAAACGCGCTCTCGTTTCGATTGCTTTAAACGTAAAGCAAACTAAGGGTACCTACTGATTATTAACGTTCCATCGCATTTGACCAGTCACAGTGTCATGCACACCGGACAACACAGCTATGTGAAAGGCTCTATACTGAATGCTTATAACTTGTACCGAATCAAAGTTTCTACCGTAAACCCCCAACAAAGGCAGACGCCGAACGTCACTGAATTGACGAATATTTATGTTGTAAATTTTACTATATTCCTATACATATCGACAGGCGTTACACATCGGGGCGTCTTTTCACGAGCACCGCTAATGTTACCCATTGTTACATTGTTACATGTGATATAAATAAGCCGAGTTTTTGTTTGTTCAACATTATGGAGTTAATAGATTTATTTTTATGCCCTGACCCAGATAGCTTGAAAGGGTTATTGTAACAAGTTGTTTGTATTTTTTACTGCCGCTCTTTGTGCTAGGAATGACGTGAGATATTATTAAGAGATGCTTCCCTTTACCTAACTTGAAAGCGAACAACAAATAATAGAACATAATGAAAATAAAATATTTACAAGAAACAAAAACTACAAAAGATATTAAAGTTTTAAACATGCCGCAACATTGCCGTGAATAAAATTATCTTTTACTGTAGAACGTTATAACAATAAATAAATTTTATAAACTTTAGCTACAAGAGGATCTTTTTAATTAAATATTTTACAAGCACTACAACTCATTTAAGTTTAAAAAATCCACTAAAGTTACTACACAAGTTCCCGAATCAAATTAGATTTCATTTAAGTCAAAAGAAATTACTTTTTCATCCGTAAAAGGAAAAAGCCGTAAGGTCTTTCTAAAGGAATACCTAAGTTAAGTTAAAACAGGCCTTTGAACTGACCTATTTAGTGGGTTCTTGTACAATAATTGTGTTCGCTCACAATAGACTATGGAAGGCTTTTTATTTTTAAAACGATGTTTTTATACGACAGATGACATTTAAATGTAGACCATCGCTATTGAAACTTATTATCATCATCAACAGCCTATAAGTGGCCACTGCTGACCAAAGGCCTCTTCTCACACGGAGAAGGTTTGAGCATTAATCGCCACGCTTGCTCAATGCGGACTTAAATCATGGTAAAAGATACCAATAGGGATGATGACGGGGTATGAAAATTTTATAATCTATTTAGTCCATCGATCAGGAAATGAAAAAATATTAAACACGTATTTTTTTATTTGTCGTATAAGATAATAATACTTCTATAAAACGAATCAAAGTTTAGGAGTGGAAACAAATACGTCATTTCTACATATAAAATGTACCTAGAAGTGACATCACACAATATTTCGAATCGATATAACTTGAAAAGTATTTGGTTTCGTAAGGAAATGAAAAATACGTGTTTAATACTTTAAAATAATCTACAAGACGGACATTACAATCAAAATTAGGCAGTTTTTTAATAAATTGATTGTTTTTTTTTAATCTTTTAATATCGGTAAAACAACCTTCCACATTCTCATAGAAATAACGCTTGCGATGTCTAGCAAGTTTTCTAAAAAAAACAGCCTAAACAAAACTCACCCAACTTAAGAAACATTGCTTTTAACAAAGTCAGTTCAGAAATGGACAATAAAGAAAAATAAAAGTTGGAAATTATAAAGCACAATATCTCGTTTGTCCGCAAAGCAACGAGTCGAACTCCCGAACACTCCCGATCAAGTTCGGGCCCGCTTGAAATTTTGACAAAACTTTGCGATTAGATAAGAAACGGAGTTAAATCCGATTGAAAAGTTTTCATTCGACACTCCGGAGAAAAGATTAGAGCATCACGTAGGGTGTGTTTCTTTATAACGACATTTTTCAGGACATTTTCTTTGTTTGATAATTGCTAAAAATAATAAGAGGACTTTCTGCTGACGATCTGGGATCAAAATCTTTGGTTAAATTTGTTAGCCTGATCAATCTAACACGTCTTAATTTTAACTTGTGGCTATTTTTTTACGAACATATTATTATTCCTATTCTTTAAGAAAAGTATAGTGTAACGTCATGGGAAAAGAATACTAAAAAAAATACGCTTTATTATAAATGTGATTTTTTTATGTTTCGATATTTATCCGTCAATCATGTTGAAACGTTTGAACGGATTTTAATGAAATTTGGTAAACAGACAGAGTATGAGCTAACTTGGGTAATAGGATATTTTTATCCCATAAAAATGCGGGCGAAGTCACTGGCAGAAGCTAGTGATAAATAAAAAAATAATAATTAAATTATAAAACATCTTCAAAAGAAACCACAGTTTGCAATAACATTTTCGTTTACGCTGAAAGTATTCAAAAACTGGTCTGCTCTTGAAGGTGACTCGAAATATTTGCTTATTAACTGGTAATTTTAGCTGTAAAATGTAACCCAGACTTGATTGTGGGAGGTGTGGGTAACCAACCACTACTTAAAAGCAAGTCTAAATAACATTCGACTACAAAATATTGGTACTTTACAGTAAAAACAAGTTAGTCACTTACTTTTGAACTGACTGAGTCTGGGTCACATAAAAATATGGAATATATCTTGATACTTGGTGAATACTTATTTAGAATCCACTGATGTAAAGTGGATTCTTCTAAATTACATATGTTGTGGTTTTTAAGGGGGGAAAATCATCCAATGACTTCTCTCGCCATGGGCGAGGCGAGAAGGAGTCTCAGACTCTTACTGATTAATAACCATCTCGTTCTTATTTCTGCTTTTCGAGCCGGAACCCTGGTAAACCCGCTAGGTAGTCCCCAGCTCCGAATCAGGCATCAGCTCTATTGGGCCCCATTTGTAGTGGATATATTGTGGTTAGATATATTTTAAAGCCGAAAAAAGCCCTATAATACTTTGCTCGACTCGGGAATCGAAATTTTGTCATAAAAGCTTAACGAATAATTGGACTCATTATGGCATAATAGGATTAGCTAATTCGAGTCCTTGTTGACAGTACAGTAACAAATTAAAAACGTGATCTGATTGGCCATTGTCCATGTTAACATTAATGACTCATTATTTTCTAACGCAAATGGAATTGTTAATTAGAAATAGACTGATATTTCGAAAATGCATTGTAATATATTCATGGTAGAGCTGAAAATCCTGTGCCATGCTATCTATTGAAGAGGCATAATATGTCTAGTAGTCTTTGTAACAGCAATTCTGTAATGATTATGTAAATAATACCCGAATTAAGAAAAAATAAAACAGTTCAATATTATACGTATTTTACTTTTTTGAATAGACGTATTTGACAAAAACAGTTTAAATTCAACGGTGTATAAAAAGCATTTTTTTAGTCAAAGCCACAAGATAAAATATTATAGGTATTATTGTGAATAAAAACAATAAGGAATTTATGCTTAAAACACAAGCGCATAGCAAAAAAAGTCCTTAACTAAAAATCACAGTTCACTCACGTACCTTAATGGAGAAAAACTCTACTAGTTTCGAGTTACAGACGGACTCTTCATCATGAGCAGCGTGCGCAGACGCGGCGCCGTTGCGCGTACTGAATGAGTGAACTGTGATACCTATTTAGTAAATAGGGTAGATGACTACTTTTTATTTTAATGTCCGTCTTGTATATTATTTTAAAATATTAGCCACGTAGTTTTTTTTTCATACAGAATCAAATACTTTCGAAGATAAATTTTTATTCGTTTTATCTAAGTTTTATATGCCAAAAAAAAAAATACGTGTCTAATATTTTTTCAAGATTTTTGATTTTCATACCCCGTCATCATCCCCATTTAGTATGTCTCACGATAGTTATTACAAAAATAACAAAAATCCTTAATAATTTACCAGCATAGCCACACTATTGCGTTTGTGAAATCCTTAGGAGTTTTTAAGTGAGCGCGGAGGAACGAAGCTAGGATGAAACCGAAGTTATTACAGGTGTTACTTTCCATTGTTATATTTTGTGTGTATCTTCGGAAACTCAAGAACTGAGGCAGTATATCTCGTTAAAATTTTACTTATGTATTGAAGTTAGTTGATTGTTTCTGATATTCGGATGTTTGTTCAGTCGAATATGATGACTGTCTAATCGCCTGCTGCGCAACGTGTGATGGGTTCGAACAGTGTTGACTGCACGAAACAATGTTTGTGTGAAGCAACGTTTTCAAAAAAATGTGTATCAAGATACTGACTTAAATATGTGTGAATGTTGGTATGGGTTTAATATTTCGTCTTCTGTTGAAGGAACAAACTCAAAAACCTCACGCTTGTCTCCATGAAGGTAGGCAGAAACTTTGGAATGCCAATTACTACGAATCTTGCATACACTTTTTGTCTCATTAACAGTCATCAGTATTTTCATGAAAACTCGTAGGTTAAAGGTATTTTAATAAAAAGGAAAATATTCTTAAAAGTACTAATTTTCACATTTCGCTTGAGACAAAGACTTTAAAATAAAGTTTCTTTTAAATAAACAATTATTGTTTATTTAAAAGAAACTTTCCACGATCCACAAAATTTTTATAATTATATTTTTCAAAATTTTAATTTGACCCTTAACTTAAAACAATAGTATATGTATACAAATAACAGGAACTTCTAAATGAATATATTACAAATATTTACTAAACTGTCAATAAACCTATATAATATTATATTAATATATGTACGCATTATTATTTATTCCATAGTAACATAGTCATTTTAATGTCATGTAACGGACATCCTAACCCTAACTAGTGTCCTAATGGATAGCTATAATAATTTATTTTAATTGCCTGAATTATTCCTACTAATTACATTGCAAGCATTAACTTAGACTACTTAGAGCATTCATGTGATAATTAATTTAATGTAATTTGATTAATTAATGTATTTATTGATGTGTCATTAGTGAATATTGGAAGGAGCCAAATGTCATTGTTATTTGATTCCTGAAACAATATCATAGCCTCTTATGTGTGCCGTATGTCGTACGGCGTACGTTTGGTTTTTAGTCAGTAAGAGTCTGACACTCCCTCTCGCCTCACCCAAGCCGGGAGAAGTCATTGAATGATTATCCCCATCAAAAAAACAAAGCCTCTTATGTTTCTAGCTGCGGACTACCTAGCGGTTACCGGGGCTCCGACTCGAAGAACAGGAGCAGGAACGGAGAGTTTTTAATCAGAAACAGTCTGACACTTTCTCTCGCTTCACCTAAGGCGGGAGGAGTCATTGGATGATTCCCCGTATAACGTCCCGTCTTTGAAACACAATTTTTCCACTAGTTTTTATAGATTCTCGTGTAAACTTATGTGTGTCATAATAGGCGAGCTTACTGATATACATCAGGCATAGTTTCTTCGATGACTTTACACAAAACCACTTACATAATTGTATTCAAAACAGACCTCTATCTTACATCTTTATATAATACATACATAATCACGCCTGCCTTCCAGGGGGGTAGGTGGAGACGTTGGAACGTACAATTACTACGAATTTAATATAAGTTAAAATAAAAACAATATATTTGATAAAATACCTACTTAGCTAGAAATTCTGGAATTATGCCCGGCGACAAGTTAAATCCTATTACATTTGAAACAAATATAAAATCAAAATATAGGTTAAATTTTATATTAAAGATGTTATTACGAGCATAAACATCTAAACAAGAACGAAGTCAATATTTTACTATTCATTTTAATACCGCAATCCCAACTCAGACAGCAGAAAAATAAATTAATATTATCTACAATAGAAATGAATCATGTTCAAGTACTTTAATAACAAAATTCATTATAATCTCCCCGTCTGTTTTATTAAATAACAATATCATTTGAAAAGATTCATTATATTATATATAACACATTATTTATGAATTTATTTTGGTCTCAAATAAATGTCGCCGTACAATATTATTTTGTTAATTTATTACATTCAATTGAAATATGGTTAAAAGTCTAACTTCATTTTTAAAGGGTTGTCACAAACTGAATTAATACAAACGAATAGGAGATAGCAGATTAAGGATACGGCTTATCAGGTAGCTCTACTACCTGGTCTCTGGCAAATATTGTAACCATTTAGTTATAATTATTGTACTTTTGCTTACTTTGTTATTGTTTATTTGCATGTTCATCAGAAAATTTGTATTGCAAATTACTTTAAATGAATAAATAAAGTAATTGAAGCTGTTTTGTTCGTCGGTTTCAAATAACGAGATCGAACGTAAACTTTTACCATTAACAAAATAATTACATCGCTTTTGTTCGACATTAATACAAAATGAGTTTTGTGGTTTACAAATAATCAGGTTTTTGTTTATCAGTAATTAATATTGGTCTCTCGCCGTCCTGAAATTTGGGTTCTATCGGATATTTTTTTCCTTTATTGACGGTCCATTTGTTAATTGCCTTCATTAACGAAATAAATATAATGAATTTATTTTTGTAAATAAGCTACAAAACAGTACCTTTTCACGCCAACTTAAAAAGAAATTAGATGAGGCCTGCATTTCCTAACTGACTACTCTGTGAAGATTATTTTTAATATTGTTTTATTGTAGGTATTGCAAAAATATCATTATACAGATGGGTCCACATCTAGTGAATGCACCACAAAGCGCGCCTTTGTACGGTTTGAGGAAGCAAAGAACCATAAGAAAAATGTTACCCCATAAGTCCCAGGCTCTAGAAATCGAGCCTATTGTTATGTAGGTGATCACGTCTACGGCTGAATAAAGGCTCAACGAGGGTAAGTGACAAACCCTGTCTTATGAAAATAATGGTCAAATACTCAAACGTCACTCAATTTTAAGACGCTTACAAAAAAATATAGTTCTGTCCCTACAAATTCTTTGTAAATGACAGAGATAGCACGAATTTTAACTAATTAACTAATATATAAAATTCTTGTGTAACATCGTAAATTTGATGAATTTTTTTGTGCTTATCCGGTATCTATGAGAATCGGCCAGTTGCATTTCAGTATTCCAGCGTAAGACAAGGTTTGTCCCAATCCCCACATTTGTCATTCGGTTTGGGAATCTCAGTCAGGTTAGTCCTTCAGCAGTTACTCGGGTTTTCATATGAAAATATATACCTATACGTATCCTAAAGTACCCAATACTTACTTTAAACTACTTTAGTACTTACGTTAGGTCTCAAAAGACTAAACCGGCGATTGTTTTTGAATCTCTATCTTCTGTTAATGTTAGAATTCGGTAAACTTTTTACTTGGAAATTGATGCCCCACTTCGGAGAATTGCGGATTGCAAACTTTTACCAGCTTAGGCTTTATTTTAGAAATGTAACGCTCTTTGGTGAAGTTTGAAGTTTATTTTGAGTTTTCTTTGTCCGTTCCCAGTCTTGGATTGATGTTATTGTTGTGTTGAAGATGTAAATAAACTGATAAACCTTCAGTAGGTAAAGGGAAACTTAATGTTTTTTTCCAATTGTTTTCAAAACAGGAACTTTGATTCGATTTCTGAGTCCGTTCGTTTCAATAGCTAATAGCATCTTTTTATGGTATAAGTTGGTAAATGAGCAGTCATATCGCTCGATGGTAAGCAATTGCCGTCGCCCATCGACGCCCGAACCACTAGAGGCGTTACAAGTGCGGCTTTCGGCCTTTTGGGGGTTAGGAGTTTAAGGGTTGTTGAGGAATTGGGGATTGGGAAGGGGGTAATACGCTTCCGGTAATCTCAGTTTCACAATGAAACATAACGCAAGCGTTATTTCACGCTGGTTTTTTGTGAGGACATGATAACACTCTGGTCGATCCAGCCCATTCGTGTCGAAGCATGGCTCTCTCTCACTTAAAGGTCTGTAAACGTGCTGGTGGTTTGAAAACCAAGACTCGTAACATAACTCCTATGTTGTGTAGTATTTTCAAACTCTGCCATTAATACAAACATTGATTACATCACAGAAAACAACTTAATATCAATATTTATTACGTGGTCACAGTATTTGTTTGTTTGCATTTTAATGTAGAATCATGTACGGCGATTGACCCCTAAAATAAATTTCCATCAAACACACATTTGGAACCACATCATTTAATATTTGAATGTGCGTGTCGTAAACAAATATTTGTTCGTGCAAACAAAATTGTTTTGATTATTTACAAGCGACCCCGGCCCGGCTTTGTAAGGCCTCGGCTCTGTCAATTCACACAAAACCCTTAATAAATTATTTTACTGTAGGTACACTTAAACCTTTTTCGTGAATTTCGGAAATTGATCGAAACTTATAGAAAATATTTTTGCACTTTTCATTCCATAACTTTTTTTAATTTTATAAGAAAAGTACTTCAATCTCTGATATTCTATCTAGCTTGGAGACAGTAATTTAAAAAAATCTGTGATAGTACCCAGTTTATGGCAGTATGTTAACTAGTTATCACACGGAACATACAATGTAACCTTTGCTTTCAAGAAATTTAATGCGACGCTAGGTGTGTATATTACCCGGAGCTGTGGACTCGGCTCGGCCGGGGGCTCCGGCTCTAAAAGCAGGAGTAGGAACAGGGTGGTTTTAGTCAGTAAGAGTCTGGCACTCCCTCTCACCTCACCCAAGGCGGAAGAAACCACTGGATGATATTCCCCCGTTAAAAAAAGGTGTGTATACTATACACATATATTACGCATATAATAAGTAGGAACATAAGCATTAAGCATACAAAAAAAAAGAGATTCCGTGAAAAAATATTAAACATTTAAAATTATTCTTTACGAAAGCTCTCAAGCCCAACTGGGTACTGGCTACAGGCGTGCCCATGAATAATTATTTGACCCTCTCCAATTAAAAAGTGCCGAGTGGGTACAGGTATTTAGCACTTCACAAACCTTGTTATTTGCGAATCATTTAACAAAAATACGAGAAAAAAGAATTGAATAGGGTCTGCTCGTGTATCAAGTGGTGTCGTGTGTAAAGAATACGTTTGTTCTGTGTGACAATAGAAATTTTTATCTGTTGATATTCATCCGCACCGTAATGTGCTCACTCCTTTTTATTCCTGTTCTTATCTAAGTACGTACACGTTATGTAGGTATTATACTTACTTACTTACTTATTAAATGTAACATTTACTTTTGTTATGTATAAATGTTATATATTCTCCGAAGTCTATTACCACACACCGCTTATAATTAAAGGTTTCTTATTACTTTCGAGTAGTACTTAATAATTTCGAAAATCCTATAATCATTAATTATAACAGTCGAGATTTTAAACCTGATACTTTGTACCCTTTGCCTAGCAGAGACCAACAAGATTTTACATATAATACACATACATCATGGTATGCTGCGCGACGTCGCCGCGTCTGCGTACGCTGCTCATGATAAAGAGTCTCTCTGTGACTCGAAACTAGTAGAGCTGTTCTCCATTATATTACGTGAGTAAACCGTAATTTTTAGTTATTAATTTTGTAGTTATGTCTCACGACAGTATTATAAAAATACATACATGTTAAAAAAAATCTAGTAATATCTTGATGCCTTTTTTAAAGGGGGCAAAATGATGCCTAATTAATGGTATCCATTAAAAGGTATAAACACGATTTTTATACATTATAAATTACTAAGAAGCTGATTCGAACATTTTTAAACTGAATGAATGCGTTTCTTGTCTCTGGAATAAAATCCTTAAGAAACATAGCTATTACCAAATTCAAAAGCATTTTAGAAATCAAAAGTATTTGGACTTAAATCTTAAAACGTAATCAGATTTAATTTCATTTATTTTTTCTATAAAAAAACCCTTTTGAAATGTTGGAAATAAGGAAAAAGAAATTCTATTCATATTTTGGCTATTTTATTTCTTACAACTGTCTTGTGAAGATATTTATAGGAATATAAACAGTTCTTTTAGCATTTTCTCAGCTAGTTGAGCATCCTCAACTTCAATTGATACAGGCTGGGCAACTGACTGCCGTGGAACATGTCGCAGATCCGAATTCCGCACCAAACAACTCTTTGTGTGATCCACAGATTGTTGTTCCGGGTCTGAGTGTCCAGTGTATGTGAAATTGTATGTTTTTAAAAGAACTCACGATACAGGAGAAAATCCTAAAGCGGAGCAACGTTTAAAAAAAATATATAAATAAAATTATATGGAAATATCCCGAATGCCCATTTCATTATTTTTTTCTTTTAGATAGTCCATTTATCGAGGGCTAATTAAATTAATTGTACGTGTGATATCAAAAATGCATCTTCAATATAACATAATTCAAATGACTTTAGCATTAACATAAAACAGAAGATTATAATAACGTTACGTTTAAAAAAAAACGAGAAACCGTATTACGGCGCACGTATCATAGGTAATTCACTCAGCAGTAGTTTACCAAGTGACTAGTCATAAAGAGTCTAAGATAAAAACAGTACACCCTCCGTAAACTACTTTTGTAGAGACTAGTGTTGATCCAACGAATATCGACTATCCATTTTATCGTCCTTTCTATATAAATATCGAATGCGAAACGAAGAACCAACATAAAATTTATACGCAGTAAAAGCTAGACTATCGTTATGTCCACACTATTCCGTCGACTCGGTTTTATTATGAGAGTTATGTAGATATATTTTTTTCTATTCTTAAGTCAATAGTCAATAGTTTGAGCGTCAATAACAGAGAAAGATGAATAATTTACCTATAAGGTTATACTGCGCAAAATAACCGAAATTGTGTGGACTTAAATTGATCTCCGGTCACCGTAAGTGCGGGTCTGCGGGCGGTGAGCAAGGGTAGCCCCCCAGCCCATCAGAACCAGATCCGTGAGTACGGCGCGAGATTTAGACTACCACAGATGGGGCCCAGTAGAACTGACGCCTAATCCGGAGCTGCGGACTACCTAGCGGGTTTACCGGGGCTCCGGCTCGAAAAGCAGGAGAAGGAACGGGGTGGTTTTTAGTCAGTAAGAGTCTGACACTCCCTCTCGCCTCACCCAAGGCGAGAGAAGACATTGGTCGATTTTCCACCCTTAAAAAAAGGAAGAGAAAGACAGTACTATGTATGTGATAGAAAGCACTGTGGAAGAAAATGGCTGTAATACATAATGAGAATTAATATTTTAAAGTTAAACTAGCAAAGTACGGTTAAAGCTACGGTATATTAGGTAATTTAACATCAGACAAGCACTTTTTCTAAAATCTCAGTTAAGAAGGTATTTACATCACTTCCTAATACTTATAGCAAAACAAAAATAGAAAGGAAATAAAAAAATCTTGTTAATTTTTCCGTTTTCTTACTCCAAAGTGTGCTTGCTATACAAATATGAGCTTTTAAAACTTTTAAATGGTACTTAGCATTATCTGTGTTCGCATTGCGACGAACTGCGCACTAGTCCTGGATGACACCCATCTCCATATATTAAGTTAAGCTACCAATCGTTTCAAGTAATATATTTGACTCCATCTAAGAATATTCTCAAGGATCCCATAGTGAGATAATAATGTAGCTTTTAGTGAAAACGCGATTTTTTTTTTCGATGGCATGGCAGAAAACACATTCAGAAAAGAATTCGCGAATACATGAGCTCTATTTTTTTTAAGTGACATAATAATTTAGAATTCGGAATTGGTTTTTTTTAGGTGCGTTTACAAACATTGAATTTCACATACACATGACACTTAGACCCGAAACAACAATTTTTGTCTCACACAAAGCGTTGCTCCGTGTGGGAATCAAACTCGCTGCACATAATACCACAGCCAGTTGCCCAGCCACCGCACCTATCGTGCAGTCATAGTAATTTGAACAAAGATTTTTTTTATGAAAATTTATTCCACGTCGCTTTCGTGTAATGGTTATTTGAATTTAAAAATAAATACAATTCGATACTAACAAGTTGAGGTTCATTGATATTGGCCAAGCGCTTGGCAGAACCATAAACTAACTCCTTAATACCCGGAAGCAAATCGAACTGGCAACTCAGACTTCAAGAAAGTCGTAACATTTGAATTGTAGTCGAACGTAAATAAGAATTTTACTACGATTTGAATTTTTATTTATAGATCTGTTTGAAAGCCTTTTTTAAACTTTCGAAAAACGTATTCTACCATTCATGAAATAGTAAATGCTACCTTCCCTTGGAATAGTTTTTATAATATAGTAAAAAAACATTATAATCAATTATAAACAGAAGAAATCTTTAAACACTATTTTTTATTATTATTAGTATGCATCCCTAACATTACTATCCGGAGCTGCGAACAACGTAACAGGTTACCGGTGCTCCGGCTCATAGCAAGAGAAGGAACGGGGTGGTTTTTAGTCAGTAAGAGTTTGACACTTCCCGTTCGCCTCACCCAAGGCGGGGAAGTAATTGGATAATTTCCCCCCTCAAAAACAACCCTTACATTACTAAACCAAAACATAAAATAAAATAAATAAACCAACACCAGATTAAAACTAAGACGCTCCACAAAACCTATAACCCGACCTCGTAAAAATATTAAAACCTTCTACTTATTTAATCGTAAAAATATTGCGTAAATTTTACTGCGTACCCACACTTGACGTGTTTGGGTTCGAACCAAATTATCCGAAGCCTAGAATTACAGTCCATTCGCGTTATACCAGCCTAAAGAGACCGATTTATGTTATTTATTTCAAACATTAAACAATTAATAATACGGCCTTGGGACAAAGGCAAGAAGAATTAATCCTAAAATTTTATTCGTAAATCAAGTGGGACTCGATTTGTGGGGATACATTTTGAGAAAAAATATATTTACGATTTTTATGGATACAATAAATAAATACTTAAATCTATTGTATATCTATTGTTAATCGCATCATGAACTATTTGGTCGTCAGGGAGAGCAAATAGGGTAGATGACTAATTTTTATTTTAATGTCCGTCTTGTGAATTAATTTAAAACATTTTACAGGTATTTTTAATTTCTTTACAGAAACAAATACTTTTGAAGATATATCGATTTGAAATATCGCGTGACGTCACTTTTAGATACATTTTATACGTAGAAATTACGTATTTTTTCCACTTCTAAACTTTGTTTCGTTTTATATAAGTATTGTTATTCATATTATTATGACAAAATAAAAAAAAGTACTTGTCGTATATTTTTTCAGTAAGCACTTACGGTCGGCCTACCAGCCATACTGACATGGGTAGATACCTCCTTATACTAAAGAACAAACTATTTCAATTAAATTATTTTAAAGAGCAATTACAAGTGACTTCTTAAATATATTTACTTAAGAATTTGACACTCTAACAGTAAAAAAACCTTCAATTTTAAATTACTTTTAGAAAACAAAAGCCCGTTCAACGCTCGCAAGGTTAATTAAGCATGGTTTAAAATCTTTTTACGGCAACATCTGAACGTGCCGTTGCAAAAGAGGTTTTAACAAAAAAAAATGAACATTAGCAAAACATTAGCTTGGTATAAAACGCGATTTTTAAATACTGAACTTATTTTTTGCGTATGTTAGAGAGGTCAGGTATGTTTGTTCAAAGCACCTTCTTCTTTTTTCTTCAGCGCATTGTGATAAATATTGAATACTTTGGTATTTAAAACCAATAAAAAGTGCCTTCATTGGTATTTGGCAGGTAAGTAGAGGATAAAGGCAGCATCGCACGCAACGGATTTTAGTTTGTCTTGTATAGAAACTCATACAACTGCGTCCAATGATCCGCATCGTACGGACCGCATCATCGGCAATGCCTACATGCGATGCGTACTGATGACGTCACACGGAATGCGTACGATGCGTACGATGCGGGCCTGTGGACGCTTACCTTAAAAATGTTGTTCATAATAAAAACTCCTGAGATCTCCATAATCAATATACGTATATGTTCACAATTCAGAACTCTATATAATACGGAGAACTCGAGAAATGCTAAAAATATGTACAGCATATATTTTATTTCCTTTTACCTTAAAATATTTATTAAGAAATCGTCGAAACACTTGGTTCGAAGTGGAATGCGTGGCGTGTGAACCAGCCCTATTCCCAGTTAAGGTGAAGTTACAATTTACGACGCATATTTTTTTTTATAAACGCACCTGACTTACTTCATTGGTAAAGTTGAAAAGCATATAAAACATTCAAGGTATTAATACTGTGCTCTGGTATGAGCCAATAAGTTTACTTTTTTATTACGACACTCGAGTTCGCGCTATATACTTAATTTATTTTAGAACAACGCCATCTGTTGACGCTGTGTTTAGTTTTTATGAGTTTAAGCTTTATACTTATTAATGCGGAATAATCATTATTATTTCGTCTGTTATTCTTCCGGGTTTAAGTGCTGAACGTACTTTTTGCTAGTTAAGTTATTTATTAGCCCCGCTATAACTTAAAAATTTGTAATATTGATTCTTAGATCACTAAATACATATTCCTAAAATAGTAAACGTATGAATAATTTTTACAAAACAAAAACGTTGCGTGATAGGTAATAAAATAACAAAAAATAAAATCTGAGAAAAGCATTTAAGCATTAAAAAATCAAGTTAAATTCGGAATTTGGGTATAAAAATCATAAAATCAACACTGAAACAAATGCAATAAATCGTTACAAATAACAACTTATACAATGTTGTAGGGATATTCTGTTTTTTAAATAAAGGGTTGTGTACACAAGAGGCTTTGGACCAGTCAGGGCAGAAATAAATGCGAGATTGTGGTCAATTTAGATAACTACACTCGGCGTCACAAAAATCGTACCTCTTTAAAAATTCCCTTCAAAGTCATTTTAACCCTATTAATCAATGGCAGATATATGACTGTAAGGTATCATTGGAAAGGCAATTCATTTAAATTTCAGAATAAATCAATGGATTTGGTTTTTAGTTTACCAGGGAATAAAAAAAGCAAACAAATGCAAATGATTACAAAGTTTAATTTTATTTTATCAGCAAAAATTACAACAAAGTTCTTAAAAACAACTTAAAACCTACTGTTACCCCCCCTAGCCCTGATGACTGCTTCCATGCGTTCTCTCATGGATCGAATTAATGTGACAACAGTCTCTTGAGGAATGTTGTCCCATTCTGCAACAATGGCATCTTTGAGGTCTTGGAGAGTGGTACGAGTAGGATCACGTGCACGTATTCGCCGTTTGAGTTTAAAGGTCGTTAAACATACTTTCTATTGATATCAATATTAATAAGGTTTAATGTATTCGTTACTGGTGGGACATGTTTTAAACTTATTTTCGAAGAGGTGCGATTTTTGTGACGCCGAGTGTATATCGAATAACTAGCAAGATGGACTAACAACCGAATTAAGAACTTAAAACCTAAATCGACCGCAGCAATTAACATTGTCGAAACTCCATTTTTGACCTTTTCGTTTTATGGTATCAAAGATTTTTGTAATAACTATCGTGAGACATACTAAATTTACTCGCTAATGTAATTGAGTAAACCGTGGTTTAACCATAATAATTGGGAAAAGCTCTATTACTTTCGAGTTACAGAGGGGCTCTTCACCATGTGTAGCGTGCGCAGACGCGACGACGTCGCGCATCCTACGTAATAGTAGTTGCCGTGATTTTTATTTGATGTACCAAAGATCTTAGAATTTTGTAATTGAATTGAAATCGTTGCAAATATTAATTTCAAACGTAAGTTTGAGTTTCCCATGATGTGGTCGAATCAAGTCCCAGTACCATAGTTGAACAAAAATCTCTTGTCTGTACGGAGCCTAATTGTCCCAATGTTTTGTTTCGTAGATTCCCCAAGGGTAAGCGCGGTGGAAGTTAGTGAATTGAATTTTACGATATTGTGCCCAAACTCCCTTCAGTCCTCGTGTGGGATCGTTTAAAATTAGTCCCTATAGCACTGACTTTGTTCCCTAAACAAAAGTTCTTATATTGCGCTAAATATTCGGCGCCATATTTGGTTACGACTTTAATACCGCATTTCTCAGTTCTTTTGTATGAATTGTTAACCTAGCAGATTATAAACAAATATGTTATACATTAGGTAGGTTAGGAAGGCCTTTGCCCTGCAGTGTGGGACGATCATGACTGAAATTGAAATTGAATGTTATTCATTATTAATTACTAACTTCTGCCAGCGGCTTCACCCGCGTTATCGTGGGATAAAGAGTAGCCTATGTGTGCCAGACCTTTATCCATCCCTATGCCAAATTTCATCTCGATCGTTTTAATAGTTCTTGAGTGAAAGAGTAACAAACATCCATACGCACAAACTTTCGAATATATAATATTAGTAGGATATTCCTTCCTTACTTTCATGCTTGTTTTCATAACAGTAAGTAGATACTTGTCCTTAAATGCTATGAAATATTCTGCCGCATGACAGAGCCGGTCTTTATGAAGTGCCGCCGGTTTATTGTGCCAGTCTTAAACTTTTACGGATATTGAACTCCGGGCACATACCTACCTACTACGTGTGCGAAAACAATAAAAATATTTCCTCTGCAATATTCAAATAATTTTGATCAATGGTATTGTTATTTAGTAAATAAGGTACCTTATGCTTTGGCAGATACCTATGTATATAATCTTAAGATCGTATTTCAACAAAGCTGTCCGAATCTAAAGATTTTGGAATAAAATTTGGAAGAAAGAAAAACAGTTTATTTGAAATCGATTATTTATTACAGCCTTTAGTAAATATACTCGTTGATTAGCAAACCAAAAACTCAATATAAAGATTTTTAACGCCAGCTAACTTAAAACACAATAAAAAGTCAAACTCGTCCTTAAACAAAATGATTTCGACACTAAATGTGTTTTGTTTTCAGTCAGTAAGAAAAGTACACCAAACACCTGAACTACCGTACTTAATTGAATCATAAATACTAAGTATCTAATCTCCACAATTTACTCATTGGTTGGTAAACCAAACAATTCTTTCAAAACGTAACTGCTACACCAGTCAAGTTATTCAAAAATGATCAAGTTGTAAGATAGGTAAAATGCCCCCCCCCCCCTAGTGCAGGAGATATCGCGAGACCACGTGTTCTGAATTAATTACCCACATTGACACTCCACCTTGATTTATGTTCCGGATACCAACTGATTATTAAATAGGGCAAACGGGTCATATTCAGGTAGACCATTATTGCTACCGAATATCACTACATAGTATAAAACAAAGTCGCTTTTTCTGTCATGTTGTATGTCCCTATGAACGCTTAAATCTTTAAAACTACGCAACGGATTTTGATGCGGTTTTTTATAATAGATAGAGTAACTCATGAGGAAGGTTTTTATGTATAATACAGGTATAATATGTCACCATTGCACCCATGCGAAGCTGGGGCGGGTCGCTAGTTTATTTGTAAAGCACATTTCCTTTTGACTCTTATTCCCCAAATTAGGCACTTTCGCTCGGTTTAATTGCTTAGAATGCAACGTCATGCCTTTTATCCCCGAAGGGGTAGGCAAAGGTGCACATTACGGCAATTTTAATTGCTTTAGATTTTATAATTCGTAGTGTGACGTGCTTCGACCTTCGACCTTCCTTGATAAAGGGACTATCCAACATAAAATTTGAGAAATTTACAGAGAGCGAGAGAATAGAACGGAAGAACGTGTAGATAACTGCATCATTGTGGTGCGAATGAAAATCACAAGACTGTGTTGGGTGACAAATGCATATTCTTTTGAAAAGGAGGCCAGCCACACATAAAGTATAAAGGTTATTTTCAAACCCTTTTTTACCCGACTGTAGGAAATGTATTGTTGAATTAATTAGCCTCAATTGGTGTGACACAAGAGGGTTTTTTTTTTGTTTTTTATGGGGAACATCATGCAATGAGTTCTCCCGTCTAGGGTGAGGTCAGAGAGCGTGTCAGACTTTTCTTACTGACTAAAAACCACCCCGTTTCTACTCCTACTCTTCGAGTCAACTACCCGCTTGGTAGCCCGCAGCTCCGTGTGAATTAATTATCCTCAGTACTCAAGACTCCCATGAACCTCAAATCAGACAGGTACGTGAAATCTATTCATCATTGAAAGGCTTATAACTGCCGTTTGCACTGAGCCTGTAAAGATTTACGACTGCTTGTAATTAAACTGGAAGTACATTCAAAGTAAACTGACCACAGAAATAAATCAAGGGCGACCTATAAAATGTAAATTTTCCGCAAGGTGGCATTTTCTTTGTAGGGAGTTTTATTTATTTAACTCCTGGGCCGGTCGTATCCTTAACTTATTTTTTTATGGAATAGGTTGCAAACGGGCAGACGGGTCACCTGATGGCAAGCGATCAGCGCTGCTCATGGACACCCGCAACACTAGAGGAGTCACAGGTGCGTTGCCGGCCTTTTAAAAATGAGTACGCTCTTTTCTTGAGTCGTATCGACAGCTCATTCCACAGTTTTGCTGTGCGGGGCAGAAATTTTCATGAGAAGCGCACAGTTGTGGCCTGCCAACCATCTATATGATGGGGATGGACGTGCTGTCGTGTAGATCGTTGGCGAAAAAACGCGGCAGATATCAGACCAAACAATTCTTCAGAGCACTCCCCGTGGTATAGACGATAAAAAATGCACGACGAAGCTATATATCTCTCCCTCTCTCCCAAACGGTACAATAATTGAATATGACGTCAAATTAATAAGGTTTTCAAATGAAGAAATTATAAACTGGATGTGGTTTAAGTGGTTGTTAATTGCTACTCACATAATTTAATATATCTACACTACGGTGTATGCAATTGGGAAATTAAAGATTCAATATAAAAAATAAATACTGGCTATACCTTCGGAAAATCCAACCGTAATAATATTATTACACCAAATTTTAATGAATGAAAACAAAATAATCTAATTCTCAGAAAAGAGATATTAAAAACCGCACACGGAATTGTGTCCCGAGGCGCCTAAAGAGTTTTAAGTCACTGTAAGGGATTGATCAGATACTGTGGTTTCAGGACCCTTGGTAGAACGTGACCTGTCACACCAAAGACTGCCGGGAGCTATCCTGAGGGCAAAGCTACCCACAGGAATAGGATATGATCTGGGAAACACAAAAACCAGTGAGTATTAATAAGCCAAGCGTCCGTCTCGGTAAGGCTTTTCATCAGCACTGATCTAACGAGATTCAGTTGAATTTAGAATTGCTGTACGTCACAACGCAGCCTGCCAGTGTGTGTCAACATCTAGCCAGCCAGATGCATGTGATAAAACCTCATCACTACAGTCTCGTATAACATTCGTGGAACATACTCATTTAATTATTATGGTTTTCGTCTTACTCGTGTTAGAGCGTGTCAGTCACCGCGTCGCGTTTCACGGAATGCTGCTCATTAATATGAGTCTCTAGAATGACTTGAAACTAGTCGAATTTAGATTTAGCTGTAATATATAGGAATCTTTTAATAAAAGGAAGCAAAATCACTAGTTGTGGAAAACAATGTTTAGATTTTTTTGGATTTATTTTTTTATTTCTTAGGATGTTTATGTTGCTTACACGTAACAGACGTTAGTCCAGATTTACTAAAATTCCGATGTAAACCCTTAAAAACAGAATAGATAAACATTTTGTGTAGATATCGTCATAAGAAAAATACCAATTTATAACATTCTTAAATAAATAAATCAGAAAGTCAAATAAATACTTTGTAAGTAAAATTAGATACAATTTCTACTTACCTAAGTGTGTATACAGCTACTGAAGTTTGTCAGATTCATGCGCATACGTTAGGAACGCACGACCCAATGTTTCCACTCCTGTTTTATTTAGATGACACCTCGTTTCATTTAGATTCTGATCCAACAAGGAAGAGCTTGTCTCCCGACACAAGATGTTACTTAATATTTCAATGTTACCCGTGATTTTTCTAAAATAAAAGTGTGTAGTTTGTATGTGCCTACTGGTATTTGTATACAGTATATAAATCGCACTCTTAAACAATGTATTACGCTTGTTTTTGTCTACAGAAATAAACCGTGTTTTATAGAAGTCATGTGTACATATTATGTTACTTATTGGAAAATTAAACAATTATAATTACATCATGGTATTTGAAGATAAATCGTATCATATAGTAACGCTTTGCATCAGGAAGAGATACACATTACGGCACGTAATGTCACTGTAGCCACTATTCACCATTTGTGAGAAATATACAGAGGTAAATTTACGGTAAAAAACGAACGAAAACTTTTGAAGTACTCAAAAGCATCTTATTCACACAAGTTTCAACAAGAACAAATTCATAGAAATTTGCGTGTTTACAGTTCTGATTCATTTACGGCTGTCTTTAGGCATAATTACCTTCGAGCCAGCTCACCGACATTCTAGAAATATCTGTTGGGTCGTCCTTATCTTCTGAAACACAGACTTTAATTCTTAGAAATCCTTGACCTCAGGTCTTTTGGGACCCTTGTAGGGCAGCGCTTTTAGGCATTTCAAATGGTTATGGGAACCAATGAATTTAAAATACGTTCCTTATCTGTTGGGAAGTTCGAAATACTGAGGTAAATAATATTCTTACACACCCTAGGGATGGTAAAAGGACAAGCCGACGCTTTTAGGTACTCCAAATGATGGTGTTATTCCCCGAAATTATATTGAGGAGTGAAATTGTTTTGTAAATTATGTTTTGTTCACTTGAAATTTAAGTAATTTGTGAAACAAGTAATTTAGTATTGGGTTATTTATTTTAATATAGGTAATATATGAAACCTACCTATGAATGTTGTGAATTTAGACATCATCTATCGATTTCATGCTTCATTAATTAACAATATATAATATGTCGAAATATTTATACTAATAATATTTATTTTGATCTTTACTAATTGTAAATTACAATTCATTATAAAATGTACAACAGGCTAAATAAAATATGTTATTATGTACAGCTAATAGGGAAAAGTGTGGGAGAGCCATGCTTCGGCACAAATGGGCCGGCTCGATCGGAGCGATACCACGGCCTCACAGAAAACCGACGTGAAACAACACTTGTGTTGTGTTTCGTCGTGTGATATGAGGATACCGGAGGCATAGGGGAGGCAATTACCCCCTCTTCCCAATCTCCGCAAATCCGGCAACTGCACTTGTAATAACTCTGGTGTTTTGGGTGTCCATTGTCGGAGGCGATTGCTTACCATCAGGTGATCCGTCTGCTCGTTTACCGGCTTCTACCATAAAAAAACATAATACAACAAAGTGAAACAATTGATTCGTGAAAAAGCAATCAGGAAAATCACTCCAAGTACCTACTAACCACTATTGGGTAAAAAAATGGCAAAATAAATTGCCGCCGTATATCGTTGGTTCAATCTATTAAAACCCGTTAAACGGGTTAGAAACTCGAAAAGTAGTAGTTAGTGTCCATGAGGCTCGTTCAATAGATTCGAATAAGTGGTCCGTTACTCGTCCGCCAATATCCGGACTAAGGCGGAAAAAACTCGATTAAAAAAGGTTAGCTTAATGGGCGGAGCAGTGAAAAGTGATGCAATTACGTAAAATTGATTCTACCCTTTGTTCCTTCAATCTTGAACCGTTGATTGGCTAAGGATACGCTCAAATGTACTGTTTTGTAATAGATAGTATTACATGTTTTGGATAAGACAGTTTTTCGAATTCGATAACCGACTGTTGCAACAACAGTCGGTTATCAAGCTTTATTTAAGCGTGTATTTTATTTAAGCGCGACAAATACATACTTAATATGTTATTATGTACGGCTAATAGAGATAAAGCGTGGGAGAGCTATGCTTCAGCACGAATGGGCCGGTTCGGCCGAAGTTATACCACGGCCTGACAGAATACCGATGTGAAATAACGCTTGCGTTGTGTGAGTGGAGTTACCGGAGGCTGATTTACCACCCTTCCCAATACTCAAAATTCCTCAACAGGCCGGCAACGCGCTTGTAACGCCTCTGGGATTTCGGGTGTCCATGGGCGGCAGCGATTGCTAACTATCAGGTGATCCGTCTACTCGCTTACCAGCTTATAAAAAAAATAGAAATTACCCCATAAAAACCTCACTTACGCAGTTCGTCTCACTCCACAAACAAATAAACATCTGTAAGACATTGGCCGAAACAAGAATCGAGACTGATATTCTTCGCACTTAAACCTAGAGCACCGACGACCGATATAGTTTGACAATTTACCAAAAAATAACATTCCTGGGATGTGCTTATTGAAAATCAATGCCCGGCTTAAGAGGTAAGGAGTACTGGCTTTATCTCCTTAATTTTAAAGTCAAATTCTTAATCCACAAAGTATTCGAAGCACGTCTGCCCGTCGTGGCTACTTTGCGTTGCAAATACCATTGCAGGGTTAAGGGTTTACTAAGGAAAGTATGTTTATGTAATTTTGGGAGCTAATCATCCTATATAACCTTAGTATAAGTACATAGCGACTTGAGTTTAACCCTTTCCACGTGACATTCATGAATTTTAAGGTCATTTTTTCTTTTTAAAGAAGCAATATCTAGTGATAACTGACAGATATATATATTTTTTAATATTAAATTAAGAATGCTTTATACCTTTTGCTGAATGGGATCTTTGAAAAAGTAAGTTTTTTGTTACTATTTTTTTATTGTTTAATGCTGGTCATTTAAGGTTAAGTCTCGTTTAGGATGACGTAAAACTCTCATGCCCTTACATGGGACTTATTATAACACACATGGTGAAAAGTGCGCGTACATTTTATAGCGGCATTACGTGCCATGTAATGTGCACCTCTGCCTACCTCTTCGGGGATAAAAGGCGTGACGTTACTTTGATGACGTAAAAATATAGTGCTAAGTTTACAATCACACATTAGGAAGTGTAATGTAAGAATGTTTTATATTTTATTCATACTACAGTTAACATAACATTTATTTACTCTAAAATGTCTAGTAGAAATAAGAAAAGCAAACAAGTAACTAGTAAGACAGTAAGTTCTTGATAAGCAGTTGCATTGTGTTGTAAAGTCAAATCGTCAATTGCAAAATATTCAAAGCTACCGCTGTTCCGACTTGCAAATGCTACTCGTATTTGGACTCGGCTGGCTACAACTGGGAACATAATATCTATTTGACTGTTGAATATATATAATATGTCTATTTGGCCACTATGTATCATAGTGTCAGATTTAAGCCTACTACGTCCAAGACGGACTTGTCGTAACCGCTTCGCTACTTCGCTTCGTTAAGTGTGGGAGAGCCATGCTTTGCCACGAAGGGGCCGGCTCGACCTGAGTGATACCACGGCCTGACCGAAAACCGACGTGAAACAACGCTTGCGTTGAGTGAGTGAGGTAACCGGAGGCCCAATTATCATCCATCCCAAACCCCAACAACCATCCATGGGCTGCAGCGATTGCTTACCATCAGGTGATCCATCTGCTCGTTTACCTGCCTATCTCATGAATCGAAAAGAAACATGAAAATAAGTTTGTAACATTACTATATTTCCTTGAGTACCTATTACCTACATTTTGTTTCATACCGCTTCAGCGAGTACAAGTAACTGAAAATAACTGAAAGAGAATGGCATCATAAAGGCGATCTATATTTTTATTTCAAACACTCTTTGTGTGATCCACAAATTGTTGTTTCAGGTCTAGGTGACATGAGTATGTGTACTTGTATGTTTGTAAATGCATCCATGACACAGGAGAAAATCCAAGCGTGAGGCAACGAGTAAAAAAAAAATGCAATTCCGCCACTCATTCTCCGATATATATCCGATAAAAGATCGATAGACATGTGACTTTTTCAAACTAGACTTATAGCTTTTTATTAAGATCATCTCGTATGACCTTTGAAATAGACAAGAGTAAATTTAACTGGACACCAGCTGCACATCATCAGCTAATACTTTTCAATAGACTTTTGACTTTATTGTAAAACGGTAAGGTTGAAAATGTACCATTTGAAACTTGAGAGATTGAGTTGGTCTGCACTTGTTCATAATGTATCTATGTATATGTAAACATGTACAATTGTACATAATATTGTATTGCTGTTTATATTTACTGATTGCTGACATTGTAATAGTAGTTGCACCAGCAATAATTTATGTAAGTACCTCCTACACTATGAAAACCTTCTTCATTACATAATGGCGTGGACAAATTTCTGAACAAGTAAGAGCACAAGTACGATTTCACCGTATCAGTGGGTACACAGCAGCAGCGCCGTAGCAGCGTTGGACAGTCTGTTACTGATTTGTTACTGAATTCACCGAGGGAAGTGGAAACTATCGTTTTCTTTTTTCTTCTCCTCTAATAACATCTTCTGATTTGTTTTGTTGCGGGATCCAAGACAGTCATTCATTTCCCTGGGACGCGCCGAACTTCAGTGTTCCGGTGTTTTCATGTTTGTATCTACTGTAGATCCTGGCTTACAGGAGTTGCAGAGGTATAGGAGGTTGTGGCGGGCTTGTCAAAAAAAAAAATTCTGTTACTGAAAGTTTCCTTGTAACGCAAAACAAGTCACCGGTGCCGCTCCGACGTCACAACGCATACACCCCTCCCCGCCTCGTCTTGGTGGTTGCAAGACCGGCGCGGCGCCGGAACGTATCGTGTGACATGCCACAGATATTTCTATGTAAGACGACACGCAGCGACACCGCTCTGGTGTCGCACCGCCGCCGCAACGCATCGTGAGCCCCCGCTCTTACACGTGCGGTTTTGCACTTCATTATTTATTATTATCAAAGAAATCTTATAAACATAACATCCCATCTTTTACGGCTCCTATTGGCTGTAGCGTATAAGAAAGTAAATAATACATTAGCTAAGTCAAACATAGCCTTTCTCGTTACCGAGGGCTGGGCTCGCTGTCATTGCAGCGATAAGTCCCCTCTTTGAGGAGTGGCTTGAGAGACTCCACGGCGTCCTCACCTACCGCCTGACGCAGGTGCTTACCGGGCATGGAAGTTTCGGTAGGTTCCTGTTTCTGATTGGGCGGGAGGAAACGCCCGGGTGTCATCACTGCGAGGACCGTCCTGAGGATACAGTGGAACATACGGTGGCGCTGTGCCCTGCATGGGCTGAGCACCGCCGTGTCCTCAGGGATGTAGTCGGCGACGGCGACCTCCCGCGTCCGGCATTGGTTTTTTTTTTTTTTTTTTTATATTGAATGGGCCGACGTTTGGCCGCTATCTCGCCTGATGGTAAGTGATGATGCGGCCTACGGTGGAGCACGTCTGCCCATAAGCAACCTATTCACTCGGGCTTTGAAGACACCCAGGTTGTACCCATCAGGAAACACAGACTCCGGCAAGGAGTTCCACTCCCTAGCAGTTCGCACAAAGAAGCTTGAAGCGAAGCGTTTCGTGCGAGTGGGTGGGATATCCACCATGAAACGGTGACGCCTCGCCGATTGTCTTGTGGTTCGTTGATGGAAAGGACTAGGGGGAATCAAGTTGTGCAGTTCCCCTGCACACTCTCCGAAATGTATCCGGTAAAAAACGGAAAGGCTTGCGACCTTGCGCCTGTGTTCAAGGCTTTGAAGCCGGGCCTCCACAAGCGCATCATCATTGATGAGCTTCTTGGCACGCCTTTCAATGCGCTCGAGCGCATCCAACTGGTGTCTAGCCGAGCCGTCCCAAAGGTGAGAACAGTACTCCATACATGACCGAACCTGCGCCTGGTACAGGCTCAGTAGTTGTTTCGGTGTGAAGTACCGTCCCACCTTCGAGAGGATACCCAACTTCCTACCAGCCAGATGCGCCTTCGACTCTATATAAGAACCGAAGTTTAGCGTTGGCGATAGAGTTACGCCCAGAAGCTCAAGATGATCCGATATTGGAACGGATACATTTCGGAAAGTAGGAGTCAGCGGAAATTGACTCCGTTTGGCAGAGAAGAGACACGCCTGCGTTTTGGTACAAGCCATGGTGCGGAGCGAGGGGGACTGGGATGCCGTCTCCTCCTTCTGCGAAGCAGTCATGCTAGCTAAGGAGGAGGCGGGGCGCGTGAGAGAACGAACCTCCTCACGCCCCAGCCGTCGCGAGAGACACTCCGGGCGTCGGGGATCGCGTGACGATCTCCGGCCACCGTAAGTGCGGGCCTGCGGACGGCGAGCAAGGGTAGTTCGCCGCCCGACCAGAACCAGACCCGTGCGTGCGGCGCGTCGCGTTCCGCGTGCGCCTCAAAGAGCCATCAGACCACCACAGATGGGGCCCAATAGGGCTGATGCCTAATCCGGAGCTGCGGACAACCTAGCGGGTTTACCGGGGCTCCGGCTCGAAAGGCAGGAGAAGGAACGGGGTGGTTTTTAGTCAGTAAGAGTCTGACACTCCCTCTCCTATCCCCGACGCCCGGAGTGTCTCTCGCGACGGCTGGGGCGTGAGGAGGTTCGCTCTCTCACGCGCCCCGCCTCCTCCTTAGCTAGCATGACTGCTTCGCAGAAGGAGGAGACGGCATCCCAGTCCCCCTCACTCCGCACCATGGCTTGTACCAGTGCCGGACGTGAGAGGGCGCCGTCGCCGACCACATCCCTGAGGACACGGCGGTGCTCAGCCCACGCAGGGCAGACCGCAAGCGTATGTTCCACCGTGTCCTCCGGGCGGTCTTCGCAATGATGACACCCGGGCGTTTCCTCCCGCCCAATCAGAAACAGGAACCTACCGAAGCTTCCATGTCCGGTAAGCATCTGCGTCAGGCGGTAGGTGAGGACGCCGTGGCGCCTCTCTAGCCACTCCTCAAAGAGGACTTACCGCTGCAATGACAGCGAGCCCAGGAATATCAATGCTTAGAATATGTTTTTTACAATATTTTTTATCAACAAATAACACATTCATTTATATTAAAAAAAAAACTTTTTACATCTACCAACTGATCTACCGATAACCCTACTAATATAATATCATTACATCATCGAGAGACTTAATTTAAATATATTTCTTCGCACAAGTATTTTAAGTGTTATCATCTTACGTAGAAGTATTGAAACATTTTTTTTTTTATTTTAGTATTTCAGGCAAAACCGTGGGCAAAAACTAATAAAAGTTAACAATAACATTTGTCAGCAATTAACAAAGTCCTATACACTATCTTTGCAGACTCAAACCTTTGACATCCGTCACCCAGCGATAAAAATATAGATTAAATACAGCATGTTTCAATTTACATGTATATTTTTAAATAATGAAGTGACTAAAGAGAAAACGTATCATCTGATAGTAACCAATTGGCGGCACCCACGGACACCCACAGCACCAGAGAAGTTACAAGTGTGTTGTCGGCCTTTTGAGGGTTCGAGATTTGAGGATTGGAATATTTAAGATTGGAGGATTGGACCTCCGGTAACCCCACTCATACAACACAAGAGTCGTTTCATCCAATTTTCTGTCAGGCCGTGGTATCACTCCGGTTGTGCCAACCGAATCGTACGAACCGGATAACCGGATCGAAGCATGACTCCCCACAGTGACAATCTCGCTCACGTCAAAATAAAACTACTTAATCAAAGCAACGATTTTCAATGTAGAAAGAAGATTTTGAAATCATCGTCAGGTCTTAAGTGGCCACTGCTGAGCTTTAAGTCTCTTCTTGCAAGGAGAAGGTTAGAACATTTATCACCACGCTGGCTCATTACGGGTTTCGTATAATCTAACCTATACAGATTGTATAGTGTAGTCTGTAGGTAGTGTAGGTATTAAAAAATAAAGCACATCTGTATAATTTGTAACAGCCTTTATATCAAAAATGACTGTCTATATTTTATACAAGGGTCTTACCCGACCATAAACAAGAATATAATTTTTATTCGCGAGCATATAAATGTAATGTTCCCTGTGCCCTAGTTTAATACTGTGTAGTATAACTAGCAGTGATGAAATCCATAGTGATTCTGATTTCTTTAATTGGTAAGTTTTTAAATATTCTTAGGACTTATTTCATAAGACGTTATAGACAAATTATCTGTTGTAAAATAATCTTCATGGAGATAATAATTATGTCTCAAGTACTAATCTAGTTACATATGTAGTAGAAACTGTAGACAAAGGTAGCTATACTCTACACTAAATTCTCTTACACTAAATTGTTTGCAGGTATAACACTCCCTCTGGCATACTCTCGTCATGTACCGTTTTATAGACGAGACTACACATACATTGAGCAATACGATGCCTTCTATAAACTACACTGGGACCTGAGTAGAATCAGCTGGAACTTGGCTTTCTTGGCCTGCGATGACGAAGGCGCCACACTGTTCTATCCGAAAATCAAAGGAGAATGGGCTTTGGTGAAGAACTTGACTGACAAAATGACAGAAGTACCAAATGTGACAGACATATTTGTTGGATTCCACAACGAATTTGACTTAGGAGAGTTTATTACGGTTGATGGTGAGTTCGTTATTTCATACTGTATACCTTATTATTGCATTATCAGTTGATCACCCTTTGATGAACACTATTATGTGCAAATAAAAAAAAACATAAAGTAAAACTGAATCAACGCTTATGATATTTTGCATTCTAATTAACAAAATGTAATGTATAAGTAGTGGATTATACATATATTAAGGAGATAATGGTAATAAGTAAAGATAATATTTCAGGTCAATCAACACCATATCCACTTGATGTTAACAGTCCTCAGAGTGGTCCGAAAGTGGACAACTGCGTGACAATGAATATAAACAACGGCGAGTTTCATGAAGATGTTTGTATTCGCGCAGAGAATACGCCTTTACCATTCGTGTGCAAAAAAACTGACGACGAATCATGCCCAACCATTGACCGCGGTAATATTTACAGCTCTACTTATATTCAATTTCAATTTATTTTACCTACTCCTATAGAATTGAGCACAAATGGTGTCCAGTAATAAATCTCGAATTTGATTTTCATACCAGACCCCATTATTCGATTTTCCATTTTATTATATGCACCTGTTAAAAAGTGAAAAGTCAAAGTCGTTTAATAATTTTCTTATAGCATAATTGGTATACATATTATACTACACAAAAAGTATATCTTTACTTATATTATACATGTGAAAGTGCACAACGCATACAGCGCCACGGTAGATAGCTGCGAGCAGAAAGCTAGTGTTACAAATAGTTTCATGGTTTCAGGTTACAAATATATAAAATCCTCGCAGAAATGTTACAAAGTGAATAATAAGCCGCACATGTGGCAGGAGGCTATGAAGACTTGTTTCATGGAAGGTGGAACACTGGCAGTCATAGAAGACAGTGCACAAGCGCAAGATATTTATAACATGATCGATAGCCGTTTTTGGTATTTTGTAGGCGTTCGAAGACTTTTCTCCCAAAGTGATTACTACACAGTGAAAGGTACGTGTTCAAATTCTCTATGTGGTCGTGGTAAAACCACGTGATATTGAACGTACAACGTGGTACGACTCCGCTGCCGCGCCAGATTAGTGCGTGGCAGGACGAGCTCCGGCGCGATCTCATGGCTGGAATGGAAGCAACGACTGTCGCACGCTCGGGCTCGCTGTCATTGCAGCGGTAAGTCCCCTCTTTGAGGAGTGGCTTGAGAGGCGTCACGGCATTCTCACCTACCGCCTGACGCAGGTGCTTACCGGACATGGGAGCTTCGGTAGGTTCCTGTTTCGGATTGGGCGAGAGGAAACATACGGTGGCTGCATGGGCTGAGCACCACCGTGTCCTCAGGGATGTGGTCGGCGACGGCGACATCTCGCTTCCAGCATTGGTTCAGGCTATGGTGCGAAGCGAGGAGGACTGGGATGCCCACTCCTCTTTTTGCGAAGCAGTCATGCTAGCTAAGGAGGAGGCGGGGCGAGTGAGGGAACGAACCTCCTCACGCCCCAGCCATCGCGAGAGACACTCCGAGTGTCAGGGATCGCGCGACGATCTCTGTCGGATCGTCGCGACGATTTGCGGACGGCGAGCAAGGGCCACCTGAGCAGAACTAGACCGTGCGTAACCGCGCGCGGAACGCGACGCGCCTCAAAGAGCCATCAGATAATCACAGATGGAACCCAATAAGGCTGATGCCGACTGCCTGGCGGGTTACCGGAGCTCCGGCTCGAAGAGCAGGAGTAGGAACGGGGTGGTTTTTAGTCAGTAAGAGTCTGTCACTCCCTCTCGCCTCGTCTAAGGTGAGAGAAGTCATTGGATGATATTCAACCCTCAATAAAAAATACTGGTGTATGAAGAGCGTGTTTACGACTCTAGTAGTACTCTAGTAGTAGGTCACAATCGCATGTCATTCTTTACTAAACTGAACTGAAAAATTACTTACAGGTCAAAAATTCATCGATATGTACAAACACCAATACAACGATCAGAATGCTGATTGTGGCACAGTCGCAGCTGGTGATGGGGGAAATCTTGCCACTTCCACTGATGATTGTGGCCAAAGGCTACCGTTTATTTGCGAGATGGAAGCACAATAGTATACTTTTTATTAAATTTTTTGTGCTAATCAGAAGGCGTAGTACGTGTTTGTTTTACGTGTGCTTGCGTGCAGCACTCTGATTGGTTGGTTCATTCGCGCCGGCCAATCAAAGCGCCGAACGCACTCTCGTTTCGTTTTCGTTCGACGTAAAGCAAACTAATACTATGGGTACAGTGCAACAAAATAAAGTTTTTTGTATAATAATGTATTAATTTAATTTTATTGAAACCTTTTTTGCCGCTCTTGATGTCAATGAGTTACTAGTTAACATTTCATAGTTTTTTTTAATGTTGCCCCACATTAGGCCTTTTCTTGTGTCGTAGGTGCGTTTACAACAAGTTCACATACACATGCCACTCAGACCCGAAATAACAATTTGTAGAATTTATCTTCTATTTATTTTCAGCATTTTTCGATTCTACGATCTTTTATTATTTGTTATGTGCTATGTATATTTTTATCGATCTTCCTTAATTGTCTTTACGATCCTTACCTACATTGAAAAATCGAAAATATTTTTGAAACCAAATGATTATATGTACCTTCTTCTAGTTTTATTGAATAAAACATTTATACCCAATCACCATCCTTGTTTTAGTAATATAAGTTTTTAAACTGACATGGTCACAATTTTTGAAACTCATAAAAATTAAAAAACATGGTAAATATCCCGTTTTAAGTTCCAATTCTACTTGTTTTAAAAGTTACTATAGAACATTTGATTTCTAGGTAAAGAATGTTACTAGATGACCTGCCTAAGGAGCGATTAGTTTACTACAATGGAACTGAAACTTAGGCACAAAGTTCCAGATGTTGAATGATTGAAGTTCCAGATGGGGCTCAGTAAGGCTGATGCCTGATCCGGAGCTGCAGACTACCTAGCGGGTTTACCGGGGCTCCGGCTCGAAACGCAGGTGTAGGAACGGCTTGGTTTTTAGTCAGTAAGAGTCTAACACTCCCTCTCGCCTCGCCCAAAGTGAGAGAAGTCATTGGATGATTGTTCCCTTTAAAAAAGGCACAGAGTTCACAAACTAAGAATATACCTAGTACCAACGAAGTTTAATTGGTACCCCACTGAGATGATCTAAATTTTCCCGGGCAAGTGAGGCATGTTTTGGTCATAACAGTATTTATTATACGACCACACTCCATTACAGGGGTCTCACGCAAGCCTACATCACGGTCGGGAAATTGAAAACCATCGAATCATATTAGGGATTTGAGTGAACATCATAAAAATATGAGTAAAAGCTCCCAGGATTGCCTAGAATAAAATATTCCGATACATTTTGAGTTATACATGTATATTTTTCATTTTATTTATTTTACTAATGTAGACAACTACTACTTTGCTTACAGTAACTCTTTGAGTATTCAGAATTTTGCCTAGCGTCTAGAATATAAAATTACCAATATAACACTACCCTGAAAATAGACTTATCTTTATTACACAACGTCTAGATTAACGTGAGTAGCTAAATAAACGTTCAACTAATACTCTACTCTTGTAGACATTTTTTTTTTGTTTTTGCTTCAAATTCTCAAAATATATTCTGAGACATTCGGAGGGTTTAATTGGATAAAGAAAACATTTGTCCGTCAAAATGTAATTGCCCAGAAAAAGGTAAAGAAAAACTGAATTATAATTGAATGAAATAATTTACTTAATCTGGGTGTATATCTTTTTATATATACGATAAGATATACACCCGTATATCTTTTTATATTTGGAAGTAACAATTAGAAATTGTAAGTAAATTGCTTTTCGTCTTCATCATCATTATCAGCCGGAAGGCGTCTACTGTTGAACAAAGGCCTCCCCCTTAGTCCTCCACGTAGAACGACAAGCTGCCACCTGCATCCATTGGATCCCCGCCACTCTGACGATATCGTCGGTCCACCTAGTTGGAGGTATGCCCACGCTTCGTCTTCCATACTATTAAATACTAAGTATAAGTACTGGGAGGTGAATGCACTTAATACATGTAAGTAGTATATAAATGCAGTCCGCCAAATAATTCAGTACAAGTACCTTAAAGTGGATCTAAGTAAATAGAGATTTTTTTGAAATAATGTAGTAAACAAGTTGGCGTATCACATGGTAAGCAATCGGCGTCGCCAATAGGCACCCAAAACACTAGAGAAGTTACAAATGCGTGGCTAGTTTTATGTAGGACTGGGAATTGAGGAATGGGGCGGAAGGTGTGTGAGCGTCTATTTACCTGACTTGTGAGTCATGTGAGCCGACGATGAAACTAGGCAAGTGATGATGTTTCTCGACGGTTTTCTACGACACCGTGGTATCATTCCGGTTCTACCGGCCCATTCAGCATGGCATTCCATTGACTGAGAGTTTGATTAAGTTCAGAGGCAGTTCCTAGATACCTAACCATTCGGTCAGGTTGGTTAGGTAAAGAGCCGAACTATGTATTGTTACAAAAAGTCTTCACTAAGCAGTTGACAAAACAATTGGGGTAATAACTGGGCATTAATCTTTATTTTCTACTTACTGCCAAGCTGACTTCCCAAGCGTATGAAAATTTGTAAATATCGCCATCTATATATTATTTAAGCAAACTTCACGAAGTTACTTTCTTTTGCTTGCCTAAAAAATCCTGGAATTTCACAAAAATAATCGATTATAACAATAAAGATTGTTTGGACATGTTAATATTTTTGTAAAAATAATTTCGTTAAATAAAAACAAACTAAAACAAGATGATGATGATGAAGAACTAAAAAATGATAGAATACATTTTATATTAAATAGAAATTTGAATTTAAAGATTTAATAAGTATTTTTTGTAACATTTAGTAGGTATTATTTATTTTATACCACTCTTACGGTACGCTATTTGAAAGTGTACTTTAGCGCCATCTTCTGTCATTATTATACAAGTACATGAGCGTCATCTATGAAAACAAAAAGACGATTGAAGCATTTCATGACATCGCTCCAATTTTAGTACTTCAAGAACTGCCCTAGATGGCGACACCTACCAGATATTTGGAGGACGTTAATTAATTATGAAAATAATTTATTTTAATGCGTATTTTAATACACTCCGACACAAAAGATAGAAAGTCTCTATTATTTTTAAACCTGAGAATTTCGTAGGTAGTAAAATGTATACTTTACTGAATTATAGGGGAAAAGTAATCGCTAACTCAATTAGCGAGTAAGAAGTTACAAATACCGGATGAAAATTATTGAATTTAACTTTTTTCCAAATATCTCAATAATGACACAGAATTGTGTTTTTGGTGTAAGGCAATGGGCTCGCCCTTTATTGTATAGGAATTATAACATAACTGTGAAATATGGGTGTTACCTACTTCTCGGTTTAATTAATGAAATATTTGAGGAATAAAAATCATGGATAAAGGTAAGAAAACAAAGTCCTATTAGTTTTAATAATTTATTTTATTGAAGTGATTGTGGATAAGTAGTTACAAACTACATAATACTGCTTTAAGGAGTCAAATACCACTTTCCATGATTGATTCATCAACAATTTTATGTAAAAGTGTCGAGTCTATTACCATAATAACTGTATACAAGTTCAGACTATTGATTATTAAGAGTATAGATTTATTTAACCTGAGATTCGAACCCAGGACATCATTTTATTCGATTCCAATTTTCACTATTTATACTTGATGTCAATGTCATTTCGTCATGATAAGCAAATGAAACAATTATAATCTTAAAATTATTTATTTTAATGACTGTGAGAGAATAACATTATCGGCTAAACAACTATTAAAATTATATTGTGATTTAATAAAAGTACAGTCTAAAGCATAATATCATTGTTACTAAAGCCACACTATTCACATTACTGCTTGCACTACTGTAGGCCTTCTTCGGCGAGGGTTTTATATCGTCTTGAATGCTCTTGCGAGTGTGCTCCTTAACTTTTTCTGGTCGTGCTTCATCTGACGCCATATCGTGGTCAAAATTATGTTCAAGAGGTTTAGCAGAAACAGTAACAAGACGAACTGTTGTGAACGATTCTTTATTCTTCGTTTCGTTTTCTTTATTTGGTTTCAATTTTTCATCTTCTTTGGGTTTCTTAGTCTTAACTGCATCTTCATTGTCTTCAGGTGTGGTTACCGACGATGACATTTCATATTCTGTTGTGGACGTCGTTGTATTTACTGGACTAGTTATTGCTTTGGTAGATATCTTGGCATCAACTTCCACAGTCGTATCGGGTTTCTTTCCAGTGACTGCCACGTTTGGTATACGACTAGAGTTAGTGCAGTTTGCCAAGTCCCTTACATCTATGTAAAATAGTTTCCCATTGAGTTGTGTCTCGTCATAGTATTCGTAATCTGTATTTTGTACTTGAGACTCCTCTTCTTCAGCAAAGACTTGACCCGTATTCTTTTCGACTTCCTCAGTTTTGGCCCACAGTTCCCTTAAATTGTTGTCAGGATTACATTTAAGGTTCTCAATAGCGCGTTTGAAATGAACATTCTGCGTTTTATTCATCAGTGATATGAACCAATCCAAACGGCAGTCGCAAGGGAAGTTGTTTTCTGAAAATTAAAAATTATAGCTTGAATTAGACAATGTTTGCGATTTGTAACATTTTATTTCTAGTAACTGATTATATGAAAACTTAATCCTTTGATTATTTTAACCTCTGGACATGTGTGATGTCTCTGGTAATTTTAGCTAGATATACTACTAGGTACACATAACTTTAAATGAGGTATTTAACTCAAACCCTTCTTAAAATTGGGTACTTACTTTACTTTTAAGCATTTTTTTTTTAGAGGTATAACAAATTCAAATACTGGAAACTACATATTTTCTAGAAAAAAAAACGAAATAATATCTCACCTTCCACATCCAAGCTACTAATATTGCCGTAGAAGTTTTTCAATATTGGTGCCATCACTTGGGGCTTCAGTTCAATAAGCAGATTGCTTTTTAAATTTAACATTGTTAACGATTTCAGTCCTTCAAATGTTTTAACATTTTCAATAGCAGTGAGTTTGTTGTGTGCCAAGTTTAAGACATTCAGCTGTCCCAAACCGTTGAACGCTTTTTCGTCCAGCATCTGAATTTTATTCTCTTCCAAATTCAATGTTTTAAGGTTGGTCAAAGGCAAAAATGTATTGTCTCCGATCACTTCAAGGTTGTTACTACTGAGATCCAGTTTTTGCAAGTTTCTAAGTCCTGAAAACGTCTCGCTGTTCAAACTAAACAGACCATTTCTGTCTATTTCCAGTTCTTTTAAGTTTATTAAATGTACAAACGCCTTATCATGTATTGTGGTTATTTTATTATTTGTCAGATACAGTGTTTCTAGTGATGGTAGTTCAATGAATACATCTCTATTTATCTCGATTATGTTGTTGGAGTCCAACCCGAGAACTGATAAATCTCTGTGATGAGCAAAAGCATGCCTTTTCAATATTTTTATTTGATTGTCACTTAACATTATTTCTTCAACTAGGCTCAAATTGGCAAAAGCATAAGCATCGATTCTTTCAATGTTGCCATATTTCACTTCAATTTTTAATAACTTATTCGTATGTTTTAAAGCGTTCGTGGGTATGTAGGGAATTGCGATGCCCCTGGTGTTGGAGACAGTGAGTTTAGTAATGTCTTTTAAAATTTCAAAATTGTCCCAAGTTTTGTCGTCTGTTGGAACGTCTTTTTTAACCATGTGACAACTTGCACTTCGTATCAAGTTCGCGTTTCCAGCCTGGATACAGTAACATTGTACGGCGTTTGTATTGTTGTATATGGGATCACATATGCTTGCTGAAGTTTCACGCTTTTGATAATGGTACGACTTTGCTTCGGCGAACATCGATGTGGCGAAGGCAAGAGTTAATATTCTCCAGAACGCCATTTTTGTTCTTGATATCTGCACCTGGAAATGAAAATTAAGTAATTTAATAAAAAAATTATTACATATTTCAAATGATCGTGTCAATTTTGTTGATTGTTGTCAAAGATTACATTTTTCTATTGGACATTGTTTATTGTTGTAATTACAATAACTATAATCCATTTTTTTTCTCTTCTTTATTTGCCTAAATTATGACTAGACATCATAAGAATTTTTCAATCTACTCATATAGGTAATTAGGTACATTAATGCAGGTTTACAAAATATTACTTTAAAGAATTTAAAACAAAAGGTGTAAACAACATTCCTAAATATTCAAGTTACTGAGCTACTTATAAAATGTAGAACATTCAAGTGATTTAGAAAAAGCGTTATTGGCATTGGGCTTAAGTAAAGTCCCGACACTCCGGCAAAGATCGACAGCCATTTCTCAAATGGGATTTAGTTAACTTCGTAACTTTGTACCAGGTGGCGGCCGGAGCCTTGCCACATTACGTGTTATTTTACACAAATTGAAATGCTTCTACTTTTGCTTGCACCTAGCTTCAATTTTTTTTCCTACTAGGCACATTACCTACTTAATGTATCCCATGTTTTGTATATTATCTTCAACTGTAATTACTACTGTAATTACTACGTAAAACAATCAAACAATATTTTAATAATACGTTAGTTGATAATAAAGGATTGAATCATCCAATGACTTCTCCCGCTGGCGAGGCGAGTGACAGACTCTTATTAACTAAAAACTACCCTGTTCCTACTCCTGCCTTTCGAACCGGAGCACTGGTAACCGGCTAGGTAGTCCATAGCTCCGAAGAAAACGAGTCACTGGATAATTTCACCCCCCCTAAAGAAAAGATGTATGAGAATATTATATTTACTTATAACGAACTATAAGTATTCATGTTTAGTTCTAAAACTTATTATTATGGGTGTCCATGCCCACGTTATGTGAAATACTTACTTGCCAATTTATGTACCCATAGTTGGTACGTCCGTACCTACATAAATCAGTAAGTAATACCACACACGTTGCGTCGTATTGATAAAAATAAATCTATTAAGTACCTATTAAAATCTCATAATTTTCATTTTAAAAAAGGGCCTTTATTTTAGTCGCTCCGGTACATAACATTGCATGATATTGTCATGATGCGTAGAAGTTCACGTCTTTTATACTTTTTTTACAAGATAATACCTATTTAAGCATTTAACCCTTAAAAGCGGAGTTTAAACAAAACATCTGCTACGAATGAACTAGAGTAATAATATTTTTGAGATTAACACAAAATTAGGTCGTTTATACCACCTGTGCGCATGACTAACACCGACTAAAACTGCCATCAGGGTAATTACATTATATTAACCCTTCTTGTAATGTTTTACTGACGAAAAGTTTGCTTTCTGACCCTTTTTGGAGTTTCGTTCCTACTTCAAACCATGCGGTAGTAAGTAATAATTTTATCGGCAGTTTTTAAGCGTAGATAGTATTTATTAAACTTTATTGTTTCAGAAATGAATTATATTTTTAATTCAATCAAATCTTAGTATCTTAATCATAATTATAATAAATGCAAAAGTTTGTGTGTATGTTTGTAACTCAAACACGTTAAAACGAATGAAGAGATTGGAATAAGGGAAGATAATGGTCTGGAATAAGACATTGGCTGCTTTTTATTCCACGGGAACGCGATTGAAGTCGCTGGCAGAAGCTGGTATTATGATATTTATAAATCAATAAAACGAATGCAGAATGTATTGTAATGTAAAACTTAATAAGAAGTTTTGTAAATTAAACCATTTAAATGACTTATAACAGTAAAGGCTAGATACTTAATAGAGAAATAGTACATTAAAAAAAAAACAAAATACAGACTCCAAATCTGGACTATTTACTAATCAAAGCCCAGTTGGCGAACAGTTAGACGCTAAAAATTTCACTAACAACGAACAAACACAAATTCAACCTGAATCATCAATTATGAAACATTAAAAAGTTAAATAAGGTTGTTCAAACATTTATCAGCTTGTATGGTGCTTGTAACAGTTAACTGTAGAACGGAACAGTGATTGATGGTGGGAATTTAATAGCCCAGTGTGTGTTAGATATGATAATAAATGAAACTACCGCGAACGGAGGGTTGACTAGGTTATGAGCTTACGAGAAACACACGGTCCTGAATTTGATGTGGCGTGACTTTTGATGATGCGACTTTTTAAGTCATTGATTGCCAATAGAAAACTGTTGAAGGCAAATCCTCCGCTAACGTCGGTCACCGGTGACTCCCGTGGCGTTTTAAGTGTTGATACATCATTAATTTAATTTAGATCACTCTCTTTCTAATAGAAGTCTAAACAAGCGGACGTTGAAGTATTTTTCTTAAAGAAGCTTTGGCCGTTTTTGAACTATCTGTCTACTGTCGTTTTAATTTTTTTTTTTGTTCAAGACAATCATTCATGTCCCTGGGACGCGCCGGACTTCAATGTTTCGGTGTTTTCATGGTCGTTTCTACTGTAGATCCTGGCTTACAGGAGTTGCAGCGGTATGGGAGGTTGCAGCGGGCTTGTACCATAAACAAAAAAACTTAAATTGATCAAGAGATTTTGGATTGTAAAACCACGTGTATGAACTACCTCTAAATGCTAGATTGCAACGCTCAAGCCATTTAACACCTACACTGCTTTAGTAATCCAGACTAGTTTGGCTTAATTTGCAATTTGCTTATCTAACTTGTGTATTATAAGACCATAATCTATTTTGCGGTTTATACCGTTACATAGTAACCGTTGCGTTGGACATATTCCAACTAAGATTGCTAATGACTTTTTGTTCACTTGCATTGCAAATCAAACAGAAACTAACTGTTTTGTTCTGGCAGATACTACTGTATCTGATTAACTATATCCTCGTGCCAACAGAGTCATTAAGAATGTCTATCATCACCATCATAGCCCTTAACAGATCCTAGTAGACTGAGCTGACATTGAGCACTGTGGGCAACGGACTTAGCTGAGCTATGTTTTTATATGGAAAGTTGCGAGTTTGCGACCTATTGACACGTGCTATAGATGGCGGCTCTTCTATCGTTACATCGCATACTAAAGCTGCTAAATAGCTTAGTATTAGTAGAAACCATGTGACCGTTTTCTCTGATACTATGCTATGAAGCTGTATGAGTAAGATGTGCTATGAAGATGCGCCACCGCAACGTAGCTGTGCGAGGAAGTTGCGCAGCTGGAGTATACAATGTATTGAAGTAGAAAACCATCCATAGCACGCATCTTTCAATATAAAAATCATAGCTTAACTGAGTTCGTTTCCACTAGTGCTAAAGCTATATGTGCCAATGAATATGATTGGTGGAAGCCAAAAGCATCCATCCATCCATCCCTGGTGGAAATGCTCACTAACAAACTCAGATATCCGGAGCTGCGGACTACCTAGCGGGTTTACCGGGGCTCCGGCTCGAAAAGCAGGAGACGGAACGGGGTGGTTTTTAGTCAGTAAGAGTCTGACACTAAGGCGGGAGAAGTCATTGGATGATTTTCCCCGCTCAAAAAAAAAAAAAAAAACAAGTTCAGATACCTACAGAAATGTGGACCTAGTGAGCGATTGGTATAACATAATAAACGTGCGTATGTTCCCACATTTCACTATTTATCTGCGCTAAATACATCGCAGCGTAACTTTAGACAGGAAGGACATGTAAAGGGTTGACGGTAATTCGTAGTCTTGTTTCATTAGAGATAAGAGTCACATTTAACTAGTACCTACAGTAGGCAATTAATAATATTTTGACATACACAACGTAACGTCACGCCTTTTATCCCCGAAGGGGTAGGCAGAGGTGCACATTACGGCATGTAGGTAATGCTTTTTTATTATTTTTTTATTAAAAACTATTACTGGCCTTTTTTAAAAAAAACTCAGTAGTAGGAAGCACGGAGATTGGAATTGTGCCCAGTATATGGCAATATGCTCACTCCTTATTACATGGGACTTACAACACAAATGGTGAAAAGTGGGTGTAGGTGGGCATATTTCATATTAAATAGTAACATAAAAACAGACAGGACTGTTATTGCTATTAATCAAGTGATCGCAAGAGCGACTTTTGAGCAAGGGGTGAGTCTACCCTAAGGGATTGTAATGTTCTAAATAAAAACGTTTACTTTTTAATTTTATTATAGCACTGAATGATTGTGAAATGACTTACAAAAACATCCACCTACATGTTAGAAAGCGCAAATACATCTAGTTCATCAGCCTCCATATTAAAAACAAATGATTAACGACATGACAAAAATATCGATTGGAGTAAACAGAGTTTATGGATCCGCCATACGAAAACGTTTCCTTATGCGTAGGCGTAATATACACAAATGTGTGTTAGAAACAATTTATAGTCTTGCCTGCTAAGGATTTTCTAATATCTAAGGCTACTAATATAATATTAATGACACTGTTGAATTTTTAGAATTACCTTAAAACTTGTAGCTTTATATCGAGATCAAATCTTCAGTTTCGTCCTAATGTCAGTAGTTTTACACGCCATCTGAGCTCCTCAACCCGTTAAGAGTATGGTATCACATTCTTGAATACTCTTGGGATGGCCACGCATCTACAAAGCCACCTTGACTAGTTGCTTAACCTCTTGATAAAACTGCGCCCTAAGTACCGAACAGATCAAGTAAGTTCTAAAATCAAGAGACAATACAGGCTATTGTTTGTAAACTATACTGTGAAAATTTTCTGACAAAGACATTGATGAAACTGTAGATATAAACATACCACATGTACAATATACAGTGCTATGTAGTCTTAGTAGAAACATTAATTAATCATTTAACCTATGTTATAGTTATTTTCAGAAATATTCGGTGTTTTAGACCTACAAGAGATTCTACGTGAACCCGTTTGATAAACTTTTGATAGGTCATCAAATAATAGGGAAGATGACTCATTTTTATTTTAATGTCCGTCTTGTAGATTATTTTGAAATATTAGACACGTACTTATTTACTATATGAAATATCACGTAACGTCACTTCTATGTACATTTTATACGTAGTTCAAATGACTTATTTGCTCCCACTCCTAAACTTTGATTCGTTTTATGTAAGTATTGTTATCTTATATTACAAAATAAAAAAATACGTGTCAAATATAACTAACTTAACTAACGAACTAAATAGATTTTTAATTTTGTTATCATCCCTATTGCTGTTAAAAGACTCAATTTAGTCGTACAGTATATAACACCAGTGTCAGTCAGTATACAGAGAGCTCTAGAAACAATTCCTTTACAAAGTTACTGCAGGAACACGGGAAGATTAAGAAAAAAACAGATGCACAAGAATTCACATGAACTCGGTACCAGTGTCGAAAATAACAAAATGAAATTCCGCGCTCGCGAACTTTCTTCGTTACTTGGAATAGTTGCGAAATAACACAAGTCGACATGCTTATGATGTCATAATAAAAGTAGCTTCACTTCTACACGGTTCCTCCATTTTCTGTGTACTTACGTGCATGTATTATTAAAGTGTACGCTCTGTTGTGTGTTTAATTAGATTTACTTGTCAATTTGATGTAGCCTGCCAGACAATCGAATCACGTCAATCCAATATGTGTACATATTAATTCATGATGTGTACCTACTCAAGTGTAGGAAATGTAGGTACTGTCCGTAATTAATTGCCTCGTTGATCGAGTGGTCGCTAGTGCGACTGCCGGTCAAGGGGTTTTGGCATCGATTCCCGGGTCTGGTAAAGTATTACTGGGTTTTTTTCGGTTTTTCGTAAATTTTTCAGTAGTAGCACGGAGTCTGGTGTGCCAAGAATATGGCAATAGGCTCATCTACTATTACATGGGACTTATAACACAAACGATGAGAAGTAGGTTTACATTCTACAGTGGCATTACGAGCCGTGATGTGTCTACCCCTTCGGGGATAAAAGGCGTGGCGTTACTGACTGTCAGTAATTAATTAAAGTCTGTAGACTGTAGAGTTTTGAGCGTGTATTGTGTTGACTGTTTAGTAAATCAATCAGATCCAATCTTTTTTGATGATCTAGTTATTTGCGTAAAAACAAAAATTGCTGGATTTGTGGGATTTGCGCTAATATTTTACCCAGATCCACGCAATTTTCTTAGCTATGCGAATAGCTAGTTGTGTTCTTTGAGATGATATGGACGGCGTATTTTTATAGAAATTATTTTAATCACACCGAATGCAATCTAAGGTGTTTTGACAACCTGTTTGTATATTACTTTAATACTTTAATTATGTATTTTAGTTTAGACCAATCACGATCATTATATTATATGTATAAACGCAAAGAATTAATTCCCGACATTCTTACATAGGACAAGTACATGAACTTGGCAAACAACTGAAATTGAACAAAACATATGTGACAGTTGTTTAATTTCATCTCTAATCAGTTATAGAATTATTTGATTTTTCATTTAAATATTTACATCGAATAAACAAGTGACTAAAAAAATCTAGTTGGTAAGTAATTTAGATTATCTACTTTTTTATTCTGATAAATCGGAGGTAATCCTAAAATCATTTAAATTTTGTAGCGAAAGACGAGATAGCAGACAGAAAACCAGTATTAAGTGTAAGGTACAGGCGCCTAATAAGGCCCACCTTATAAAGTAAAGAAATAACATATTGGAAATTGTAACCGCTTCGAGAAAAGGTAGGTAGTGCCCTTGCGCTTCGCTTGGCTCATCTGGGCGGCACTCCCGTGCCTCCAGATATATTTATTCGAAAATCAAGACATCCAAAAATGTAATCCAGTTTAGGCATTTTAACACAAATATAAACACTTTTTTAAAACGTGGTATTAGGCCATCTTAGGAACCGGGCCGGCGACTGTACCTAAGCATATTTGTATATACGTACTAACTTTTGAAATACAGAAAATAATTAAAAATTAATATAGGTACACTATGGATGTATAGATTTGGTAACTCGATATGCATAGGTATAATAATATAATTATGTAGATGAAGATCATAGATTAGAATTTCATTGGATGCACGCAATTTGCAATATCGATCAGTGAATTGCTTTTGAGCTTGACTAATGAATTCATTTGAATACATTTAGAAAGCGAATATCTATGTATATCATGTTAAAGAGATCTAGTTAATGTATCTACAGCTAATAATATTATTTAATTATTTTTGGCACAGGGGGCAAACGAACAGACGAATCAACTGATGGTAAGCGATCAGCGCCACCCATGAACAACATCAGAGGAGAATCACAAGTGCGTTTTAAGGATTAATATAAAAAAAAAACAAAAATTTCAATCTTTTATTAGCTAGTTGCTAACTTGCTAACGATAATGAAATTGATCCAAAACACTTGAACCCACTGGATAACACCACAAAAATTTAAGTTGTAATATTTAGTTTCCAATTACGCCTGGTGTCCGGAAGGCTCACCCCCCATTACATGGTACTTATAACATAAATGGTAAAAAGTGGGTGTACATTATACAGTGGCATTACGTGCTGTAATGTGCTGCGTACCCCTTCGCGGATAAATAGTGTGACGATACAGAGACTACCGCAAAAACACTGGATATTATAGATCTTTTTGACAGGAAATACAGAATGAATACCTAAGTCGATCTTAAATAAGTTTCAGGCTAAGTTTTTAGACAACTCACTTTTCTTAAATAATAGTTTCACAGGTGAACGTGTTACCTTTCAATAACATTACAATTACAAATTTTAAATTTAGGTTTTTACGACAAGGTAATATCTAGACGTACGATTTATTTACGTTACTTAAGTTTTTTGTATATTTAAAATCATAAAAGTAGCACCTTTGGTTTACTTGTACCAAAACACCAAAATATGACCAATTCTAGACAAAAAATTCAAAAATAACATGTTTTATTATTACCTGTCAACATAGGATATACTAACAATACATTTGATTTTTATTTTTAACATAGGATATTTACTCGTATTCATTCGTTTACAACAAATTGATATTTAAAAACTTCTTTTCTTTAAAGAAAAAATCTCACACAGCCTTACCTTTCCAATCTTTCAAAACTAAAAACCACAAAACAATCGCTTTCAACACACAATACACTAAGCCATAAAAACAGGCAAGTTTAACATTAGAAAAAAATAAAAACAAAAATCACAGTTTCTTGCATTATTCGAGTAACACGTGTTTATCGCGCCACAGCCGAGTATGAACTAAACTGTGGACCGTGTACATGCACCAACATGTTCTAATTAGGAGTACAATAGATGTTTATATATTTTTGTAAATATTATGGGTCTTTAAGATTTTAAACGGATAATGTCGTTGCAACAATCTATTGAATGAATCGATGTTAGGGGGGCAGTGTATAATAAATAAACACACCGACTGCAATGTGAATTAGGCTATTTGGTTTGGTGGTGAGAATGATGAAGACAAGACTACTACTACCTACAATTTGTATGTTTTTAATAGTTAAGTTACCTGACTATCAAAACTGAATATAATAAAATGTAGATATTGTTAGAATGTAATAATTTTATTACATATATCAGTAGCTACATTTGTAACTACTGATTTATACTGCACGGAGTAACTCTTTTATGTGATCCACAAATTGTTCTTTATAAAACTTGGCGTCATGAACTTGTATGTTTGTAATCGCAACCACGACACAGGATATAATCGTAATGTTTTTTTAAAAGAGAAAGAGGAAAACAATAACTTATGTTTGTTCGATGATTTAAGTATAAACCGGTGTGCTTACGTACGAATAAAAGTATTATAGAGCTTTAAAATATTACAAACTAAGCGAAGATGTACGTATAATCTATATGTATATTCAATACCTGTATATAAAAGTATAATATTTAAGAAATTATCTTCACGCGTTTACGAGTTAATTTTAGTGCGAAACCCAGACATTTTCATAAGAAATTTGGATTTTCCATTAGTCAACAAATACTTTATATTTAGTACGGCCAGAAAGCGGCTTCACTAGCTCGGTAGAGCTCGTAAAAATGAATTCGCGATACTTCGATGATCGATGATGGCAATTCTACTGTTAGTGTTACCATCAACTTATGAACTGAAGAAAAATGTTCTCGAAGAGAACTTATTTCCTTTTTAACGAAAAGAAATATTAATGTAATGATAGTATTGTCATTTTTTGATTTATAAAATGTTGGAAGTGTTACATTTTTGGGTGATTGATTGACTTTATAGATATTGTTTGTAATATTTTTGAGAAAACGTTATATTTAATGCAGTTAAATAACTTTTCTTCTTGTAATATATTTAAAGTTAAAATATACAAATAACTTAGGAATATTTTCTATATCTAAAAGAGTATTAGATTGGTCGAAGAAATGGTTTGCTAGAGGAAAGAATTCTGCGAAAAAAAAAATATAAAAAAAAGATGGATTTAAATGAAATAACTATATTTTTCTAGCTCATTATATAGTGCAAACAAAATGTAGAAATAAGTACCTACATGTTAATAACTGTAAATTCCCATCATATTTTGAGACAATAGTCCAAATACATATCTTTGCACTTAATTGTACAAATATTTATAGGTAATACAAGTTCCTTTACAGTACACGGCAATTCCTACCTAATGAGGAACATTATAACGACTTTAATCGTATGAAACGTTAATTGCACTGTGACTCGCCCACAGTTCTCTATTTCAAGCGAGTTTTAGTCCAGCCTAGAGTAAACTACAATTACATACCATTTATAATATCGCGCCCTCTTTACATAAGGGAAAAGCAGAGGTGTTTTAAAACATTATTGCTTTTTGTTCTTGATCTTTACGTGTACTGAGAATGGCGTAGTCTATAGAGCTAAAATTATATTAATAAACATAGAATCGTCATCATCTCAAATACCATCACTGCTAATAGTACCTCTGTACCTCTACCATGATTTTGAAGCAATAGTGTTTATCGATAGTCGCTAACGACGACGTAAATTTTTTGTTTGGCAAATTTTACAACGCCTCTACCGGTCACCTGTCCGGAGCTGCGGACTACCTAGCCGGATTACCGGGGCTCCAGCTGGAAAAGCAGGAGAAACGGGGTGGTTTTTAGTCAGTAAGAGTCTTGATGACTTTCACCCCTGAAAAAAAAATCGGTCACCTGTGGAACTGACATCGCTCATATAATAAAACTACGTCTTCGCTAGATACTATCGACAAATACTATTGCTTCAAACTCATGGTAGAGGTACTGTTCCCTTCTTCTTTAAGAAGAGGTTTACTATAACCAGCTTGGCAGTCGACCATTAGTCACTGAATGTTAAAAGGATTCTGCTACCTAACCTGCAATGAATACTTCAAACTTCAAAGAATTCGAACAAACGTTTGATATTTAAATATTTGAATTCGGAATAGTGAAGCCGAAATAACGGAAAACATCTGTTTTCAATGTGCAGTTCCCTAGGGAACTATGATTTATCTCGGCGTTGCGAATGTTTAAGAAAAACATTGCAACTGCTGCTGTTGAAAACTAGGTAACATACAGACTCTTCTTACTAATACTCGTATTATAAATTATCCAGGGTCCATAATTGTTTTACCTGTAAGACTCAAACATCTATGTACGTTCTATGACAATTTGTGAGTTTATGTGTATGTTTGTTACTCAATCACGTCAAAACGGCTGAAGGGATCGGGATGAAATTTGGAATAGGGGTAGATTATGGTCTGGAATAACACAAAGAATACTCTACTCCTGTCCCGGGTGATATTAGAGCCGACTAAGGTGTTGTATTGCCGACAAAGCAATTCGCGACCCAGTAGACCAAAAGTCTTTTTGTTACAAGTACCTATAACATTTTTAACTTCAATTCTCAATGGTATAAGTAAAAGAAAAATACCAAAGATATTCGAATCCCAAATGCGTGCTGAAAATTAACGTTTAAAAGTTAGAAGTGCAAAAATTGTTCGAGAATTTTCAAGAGACCCGATTATTAGTATTTGGGACGTCGAAGTTTTCATATAAAAATTAAAAGACGCGACAATATTGCTTTGTGGTGTAGGTGTAGGTAAATTCTTTGTATTCAGAAATATGTGTTGGGAAGAACAAGATATTAAAAATAAAGGAAGACGGTGACAGGGAAAGAATACCCTGTGTGTTTACATTTATTGCGTTTCTTATATAAAAGAAAGATTTCCAGTAATGTGATGGGAATATAATCATCATGCCTGTCTTTGACTATAGGTACATGTATAGACTAGAAGTTTATGTACCGTACAATTAAACTTTCTATTACTTTTAAAACTAGATTCTTACGAACATTTTTAAACATATTTTATATAATTCATCGCCCATGCCTCAGAACTAATTGTAGATTTAAAAAAAGATCTATAAGTAGACATTATAAAGCTCCTTATCAAAAATATAGTATATGGGTATAAATAAATAAAAATGCACTTCGTAATGTAAAATGTCTTTAAAATATGACGACAAATTTTGTACTTTACAAATGTACAAAATGATATGTCAGCATATGTACGAGTATTTAGGTACAAAATGTTGTTACGTGTGTCGGAGCTTTTAGCTAAATTGTAGCTCTTGTTGAATGTCAGACGAAACTATGTAACTTACATTTTAAGCAGGCTGTATAATGAAGTACAGGCTGTTTTATTCTGCAACAGTTTTTCGGTTGGTTCTTGATCTAGTATTATAAAAATAGTGGCTTGACTTATTTTTAATTTTAATGCATCGTTGCCGTTGTACCAGTTGTTAACTAGTGTGAAGTGAGTATTAATAGGGCGGGAAATCATCCAATGACTTCTGAAAGCAATATTTGATACTCTGGCTATCTTACTTATAGTCTTATACTCATATATTTTAGTCTTGAATATTCCTTTAGCTTCTATCAGATTCATACATTTAACAATAAAGCAAATAAGCAAGCCGATTAACCGTACTCTGGACTACAATAAAGTCTGCATAATAGTAATATGTGCATAATAATTCCAACTAATAACAACATTAAGTCATAAAACTGCAATTAATTAGAACTTACAATAAAAATATTTCTATTTGCTACATAAATTAATAATAAAGCATTATTTAATGCATTTAAGAGAGAGCTTATCAGTAATGAGAGCTTATTATAAGACCGTTGACCCATAGCGATAATAATAGACGTAACGTTCAACCTTTTTTATCATTAACTTTTATGGGAATGGGCATTGGTCTAAACAGATGCACAGCACATCAAGTTATACCATTGCTTTAAAGAACTTTGAACCTTATTGCGGAATGATATGGTTTAATATCTATTGATAATGGTTAGTCAGGGCAGTTTGGTAAACTCATTTATACTCATATCTAGTTAGAAGAGAATTGTATAAAACAAATAATAATGAATGAATCATCATTGAATAACAAATAACGCAGTAAGAATTTGTTTTCGCAAATTGTAATTCATCATCTATATTTAGTTAGGTATGGTATGTATGTTGCAACTCCGTAGACAGACAAAAATGAAAAAAAACATAGCATAAAATATGATAAATCTATACATATAATAAAATCGTAGAAAAGTGCTGTCTGTACATTGAAAATAAAAATAAAAAAAATAGCAGGGGTTATTGTTATGTCGATGTCGAACCCAAAAATGTAATTAACTTTTTTTTGTCTGTTTGTCTGTTTGTCTGTTCGTCTGTGCGCGCTAATCTCAGAAACGGCTGATCCGAGTTGGATGCGGTTTTCACGAATATATTGTGGGATGCTTAAATTTACATTTAGTGTTTTTTTCATGTCAATCGGTTCATAAATAAAAAAGTTATGTCAAATTAAAGAATCACGTCGAACATTCTATGCTTATACCATTAATCTCCGCAACTATTTGACGGATTTGGTTGAAATTTGGTACAGATATAGTTTAGAACCTTAGAAAGGACATAGATATATTTTTATTTCAAAAATCAAAAAATAAAAATAAGAAATAAATTATTTATAAATAATTCTATGTCGATCGTTACACGACTTCGGTTCATGTTATTGTTTTAATTCATCGAAAAAAAGTAAATAAATAGTAAAAAGGTATGAAAAAAATAATATGAAAAACTAAACAGTGTCAACGATCACGACCTACAAACTGTTATTACAAAGGAGTGTCGAACCGAAAAAATATCCGGATCAGAAAGGATATTCGAAAATCCACGTCAAACATGTTCGACAAATCCAGGGACACACGTTTTCTCTTTCATTTCCTGTCGAATAGAAGCCCATTAACAACATAAAGGAAATAGAAAAAAGTCTTACACACATATAAAATAAATCGCACCCCTTCTAAAATTCAGTTGTTACAGAATAAAAATATAGGCCGTTACAGAGAAAGAAAGGCAGTAAGTGATATTTATTCTGAAAATGTTGTGTAGCGTATGTAATAAGTATTGTCGTAAAGTGTCGAAATAATGTTGTGTTCGTGACAATATGGGCCACTAGCTCACGAACAAATCCCGACTGTTTCTAATTTTAAGCGCCATGACATCATATTCCGATGCATTCGATCATTGAGTCACCGCTGACATGCATTGCTTATTTATGATTTTTTTCATATTTCCAGGGTTAAGCGTGGTTCTGAATTTCATTAGCCATTCAAGTTGCAATACAATAGAATTGTTTGTGCAACAAACGTGTTATTTCCTTCCGCAATTAAAAACAAATGATCATTATGTTCTCACAACTTTATTCGGTGGGACGACAGATTTGTACTTTGTCAATTCAAATCATGTACATGTCGGATAAATGTTGTGTTCGTGACAATGGGCCACTAGCTCACGCAAATCCCGACTGCCTAATTTTGAGCGCCATGACCATATTCCGACATTCGATCATTGAGTCACCGCTGACATGCATTGCTTATTTATGATTTTTTTCATATTTCGGGTTAAGCGTGGTTCTGAATTTCAAGCCATTCATGTTGCAATACAATAGAATTGTTTGTGCAACAAACGTTTATTTCCCCGCAATTAAAAACAAATGAATTATGTTCTCAAAACTTTAACGACAGATTTGTACTTTGTCAATTCAAATTATGTACATGTCGGAGAGCGTTGGTGCCATGCTTCCGACGATACCGCCAAGTCCTTTCCCAAAAGTCACAACAACGAGATGATTCTTTGTCAATCTAGCGTAATATTACTTTTTTGGTAATAAGCTTACATTACGTTATTGACTGTTATCATTATGAATGGTGACAGTCAATAATTGTGTTACCAATATTGTAAATATGGACAAACAAAGTAGATCTGATTCCTACTTATTATACATGTACTTCAATCTGACAATGATATAGCATATCTTAAACCATTCACGGGTTCTCATACAGCGGTGGAGATATTTATGTCTGATTATCAGACTTAGAAGAATTACACTTAAGCGAATTTTATTTTATTAGCCTTGATCGTCTGACTCCTTTTAAGGATTCTGCAGCCAATCTTTGTGGAAAGTGCTAAGCTTGTCCCATAATCTTCTTTTGGACCTACCGCATCGTCTCTAAACGTTGGTTATAAAGCCAAAAGTTCGAAGTGGAGCACATCCTTACAAAACAAATAAAGAGCCAAAATAGATAGAAACGGATACTAAGTGTATCTCACTTTACCTTCACCCAAATTTTCTAGTTTATCTTAGTCATAGGATGTGAATATTTATTCCCCTATTTTTAAACTAGTTAATCACACTACTATTTTCTCACGCACAGTTTCAATCTGGTGTTTGTTTATCAATTGTGAACGTAACGTCAATGAATTCATCAAGTGAACAGCTGATATCTAAATCTGTCGCGGGCATGAGATCATCGGGATTATACGAATGGTGAGCCGTAAACTATGCTTTCGACCGCAGTTTTAGTATCTTCAGAGGATTAGAAATGTGGTGGCTTTGAGATGTTTCTGATTTAAAGTTTTGAGCGATGAATATACATACTTAGATAGATAGACTGAAGATATATATAAGATACATTAAAATCATAAGAAATGGAATGATTTTGATAATCGCAACAATAAAAAAGAGAATTTTCGTACTGGTTATGATAAGTATCATTGTTGTTTAGAGTTAAATATTGTATTGGAAGACCACTTTCTTTAAAGATGATGGATCGTCTAAGTACTTCTATCTAACCTAAAAAACTTTTATGTACATATGAACTTTTAATAGTAATTATATTTCTCTGTACCTAATTTCACGTTCTACGTATTATTTCCGTACAAAAATATCCCTAACTCCGACCGTCGACAGCCGACGTTTCTAATTTAATAGCCTGCAAATGCTCAATAGGTACCGTTTTATTTGGCACTCATGACTTCCTCAATAAGATCGACATTAGAACAATTTTCTCGTTTCTTAGGGTTCAGTTCTCGATACCAGCATCTAATGTAATTGGGCGTCCCCAGTGTATTGTATTAGTTCCAAGTTAAAATGGGGCCTATGGGGTGTTGTATTCGAAACTTAAGATAAGTACCTACCAAAATTTTATTTTATTCTTTTAAAAACGTTGCCCCATACTAGGATTTTCTCCTGTGTCATGGGTGCGTTTACAAACATACAATTTCACACACACATGACACCCAGACCCGGAACAACAATTTGTGGATTACACCTATTATTTCCTACATATCATTTTTAGAAGGTATAATAACGTTTGGATACAGGACTACGTCGTTGATTGGGTGATCTCAAATGCAACTACCGAGCAACGGGCGGCTTCAATTTCCATCTAATATGCAATATCATCTTCATATCTCTGGATATTATGTGGAGCAAGAGCAACCACATATCCAGAATTGAATATTAAGGACATAATTGTGTTATATAAGGTGTTCTAAATGTATCTGCCACGGCTTTAATTACAGTAGTAAATATAAATGTTTGATTATGAGTATTCTATTTTTTTTATCATACTAAAAATCTACGTGTGCGTTTGTTATAAAAGAGCTATCTCTTTCACTGTCTCTGTCGCTTCGTCAATGAAAACAATTGCTATCAATCATGTTCATTGAAGAAGTGACACATCGTGTGTGTATATTTGGGAACCACTTTATGCAGAATAGTCAATGGTTATTAAATTTTCTTTATGTTCTCAAATTGCATTAACTGGTTCCAGGTATGAAAATTTCTTCGAACACAACACTACCTCTCATTAAAGCCGTGGCAGATACATTTAGAACACCTTATATATATATGTATTAATGAATCAGTATTGTAACCACGAATCAGGTTCATTATCAGGTCTGTCTCCCGTGAGTCACTTTAGCTCTCAATAATAAGTGGCATTGGACAAAGCTTGGATTGGATTGTCAGAAACACTACATTTGGCCTAAATCCAATTACTAATCAATGATCACACGTGTTTGTGCTTCGTTCATCCGAGTGTTGTGTACACAATTACGGACGAGGTTGCCCTGGTCAGGCAGAAAATGTTTCTAGAGGTGTTTTTATAAAGGAACTGTGAAAACATGAAACCAAGGTTTGGAAATTGAGCTGCGGACTACCTAGCGGGTTTACCGGGGCTCCGGCTGAAAAGCAGGAGTAGGAACAGGGTGGTTTTTAGTCAGTAAGAGTCTGTCACTCTCTCTCGCCTCGCCCTGGCGAGAGAAGTCATTGGATGATCTTTCCCCTTAAAAAAAGGGTTTGGAAGTTAGTAGCATTTTACCAAATACTGTCTGTTGTACAAAAACATACGAATGTAGGTACTTATATTATGCTCAATTGATTAGATTATGTAACCTAACGAGTCACGTAGGATAATTTTCTATTAAATTACTTGGAAAAATTTGCCATAAACAAAAGCGGTCCGTGAATAAATTACTCTACGAGTATAAATGAATATCAACAATACGACGAGTAGCAGTAACGATGATTACGTACAAATGAGATAAATAAGGATAAACAGTGGATGTGTAAGAAAAGTATTCTGAGTTTTGTATAGAAACCAGAAATGAAATGAAATGCTTTTGAGTAGATAGGTAGGAAGTGTCTTTTTATTTTCGGACGCCACTCATGTACACCCTCAACACCAGAGCAGCCACAGGTGCGTTGCTGGCCTTTTAAGAAGGAATACTCTCTTTTCTTGAAGGTCTTGATAGAGAATTTCTTGAAATTCTTACTGTAACGGAAAAAGCAGGAGTTTTATGTGCGTACAAAGTTGTTGATTGAATCTAGTTTCATTATAAAGGTTCAATTCGTAGGTACAGTACAGCTAGACGGTTATATTGAAATTCTTGTGCCGTATCGCAGAGCTTAGTCTCAGCTGAACGTGATTGCTCCCGCTGATTGATCTATGTTTACTGAACTGCTCACATAGATTGAAAATAGTACACAGTTGAAATAGACCCACTATTAAAATAGATATTTATAGTCCGAGCAATTATATGGGATTAGAAGAAGTGAGTTTTATAGAGTGGTTTTATAGTATTGACAGCTCTACTTCATGTTGAATCATTGTCGAATAAAGATTTTTCATTTACAATGTGTATTTTTTTCGCCTGTGGTGATATTTGTAATGTATTTTTTTTTTATAATTTATACCTTCTGGTCGTCTTTACAGTGCATTCATATGGTTTATTGCATAAACAACACTTTAACAAAATGATGCTGTTACTATGCTTTCGATTTTTTAACTTCTTCGACTTAATTTTGTTTAGACTTTCGTGAGACATACTAAACTAATTACTCTACAGTAACAGCACGACAATCGCCGTCGTCGTTGTATGCTGCTCATGAATATGAGTCTCTAGCATGGCTTGAAACTAGTCGAGTTCCTCATCTATCCTCTAACATTACGTGAGTAAGCCGATAACATAATAATTAACGTCAGACAATTAACTGCAGCCCGTAATTTATGTCCATTTGCGGACTTTGGGTCTCCTTTACACAAAAGAGGTTTACCATATTCTCCTTGTTTGCCAAGCATGATGGAATTTGCAGTCTAAAGTCAGGTTTATCAGAAAGCTCTTTGAAATTCGATTCGTAGGTTTTTATCTTACCTACTCGTATTTTACGTACACACGTACAAATATGTATGTCTTTATCGTAAATATCTTTACTATATAGTCCTAACATATTTCTATACAATATTGAATTATCTCAACAAAAGGGAAGTCTTCGTTTATCTTCTTCAGACTGTCCTTGTAATTAAAGACGGTACTATTTTCCTGATTAGGTTAACATTGAGACGCCTCATCCCGTTTTGCACAGTCTAGCAAGTTTTCCGGGTATTTGGCTAAATAAAGTAGAATAGAAATTACTTTGTTACTCCAAGATATGCGACCTGAATGTTGTGAAGAGGAAATTGGGAGAACTCTTACAAATTAACAAATACTAGATAAAAAAAATACTAGCTTGAGGAAAATTAATATTTAAGATTCCGACATATCTGTTCAAATCCAAAGACCTAAGTGTCTCTTCAAATATTAGATAACAGCTGATGCATATTTCAGTTTCGTAACCAACCAAAAATGCAACAAAACTATTCTTTAGACAACAAAGATATTTTCACTGACTTTCAACTGACATTCGCTCTTAATGATAGAAAATAAATCATGAAGAAATATTTTAACATATCTTTCTAGTCGACATGACACCGTATGACACGTCTGACTGCACTAAAACATACATACAAATAACGCAGACAAAATGACATCACTATGCATTTCAAAATCTATTGAACTTGACCAAAACTGTCCGACAATTGGACAATGGCCAGCTTTCGAATGGGTACAGCAATTAGGTTAAACAGAGACATTAATAAATAGACGGTACTGAGTAACTATTGTTTATAAGGAATTGTTTCAAACTCTTTTGACTCTCACTTTGCAAATGTTCGCTTTACATAAGCCTTAAATTTCTCAGATAGTTAGGTAGAGAAACACTGTAGTAGTTCACTTTTTGCTAAATAAACAAAAATTCTTGCATTTACTAAGAATTTCTAGAATTTAAAAAAAAATCTGGTTAGACAAGCTTAGACAAACATTGAGCTAGGTCGTCTTAAAATGTTTAAATAAAATATTTGCTTAGTAAAAAAAACGCTATTTGACAAGATAACAATTAATAGTAATTTCATTTTCTCTTTTCAAGTCAAAATTATGCATTTCAAATAGACCGGGAAGGCACTTTTGAACGTCAAAACAAATATGATAATATAAAAAAAAATATGTCTGTCGGTCAGTCCTCTAGTGAAGCTCGCTCGTTCTAAAGTGTAAATGCCTATGAACAAGAACGAGCAAGAAACTCCATAGTTTACTCTTTCTTTTTTGAATATTCGTTACAAAAGTGTTTATAATTTTATAGCTCTCGCGTTTTAACACTTGGTCGGTATAATAGAAGACAAAGCTTTTGATCGTTCATTGTATTCACAAGTTATTACTGTCAGCCAACCATGCAGGCAGCAGTACCCTTAGTATAAGTTTGCTTTACGTTAACAGTAATCGCGTGTTCGGCACACTGATTGGCCGACTCGAATGAACCAACCAATCAGGGCGCCGAACGCACCCTCGTTTCGTTTTCGTTCAACGTAATGGAAACTTGTACTAAGGGTACAGTAACGTTGTCGAACATAATATTTCCAGTTTCCACAGACACACACACACACACACACACTCAGTTGCATTTCATAGAATAACACCTACGTTTGTTAGCTTTACCTCCTTTCGAGTTTCATCACAGTTTATATTGCATACATGTATACGAATATCATTTTTCACTAGCTCTTTTCATCGTAAAATATGATATGATACAGTGCATTTCGTATCTTTTCTAGCTTCAATCTGATGTTAGCTTTGCAACTTTAGATCGTGACTTTGATTGATTTGATTTAGATATTTGTAAAATGCGATTTATCATTGCATCAATATTGTATGAATAGGTCAGCTTTACCATCAATCAGAAAATTATAAATATTAAATATGGCAAAGTTTTGTCTCTAAATACTTAATAGGTATCTACTTTTTTCATCTTCAAATTTCATCTTGATCCCTGCAGCCGTTTTGATCTTTGATGTGATTAAGTAACAAACATTTTAGCTGAGCAGCGGCCTTTTTGCGACGTGTTGAATATTATTTTTATTTTCTTGTTTTTCTTGCAATATCTTGTAACAGTGCAAACTGGTGGTAAACTGTTTATCTGTCTTTCTTTCTAAACAAACAAAACTCACAAACTTTCGCATTTATAATATTCGTAGGATTAGTAAGATTGCAAAGTCACTCTATGATAGATGCTTTACTTGTGTCAAATGACAAAGCACGAACGTTTTTAGATACATTTCTAGATCATCATTATGATAACACGATTCAATTTTAGATGACAGATGGTAAAGTGAGATAGGACAAGCAATTCATTTGACACCAATTCAAGTTACTCAAGAATAGGTTTATCACAAGAGCTGGTGATTTTTTTAGCAGTTAAAGTTGAAGAAGCAATAACCAACGCACTCAAAGTTATTTACGAGTAATGATTAGCCAACCCAGTCCTTTTTTTTGAGGGGGGAAAATCGTCCAATGACTTCTCTCGTCTTGGGCGATGCGAGAGGGAGTGTCAGACTCTTACTGACTAAAAACCACCCCGTTCCTACTCCTGCATTTCGAACCAGAGCCCCGGTAAACCCGCTAGCTAGTCCGCAGCTAACCCAGTCCTTAGCAATTAATTTTGATACAAAATCGTTAGTGCATTTTCGTTTTTCGATTTTTTTAATAGCAGCGCGGCGTCCAGAATTGTGCCCAGTATAGGGCAATAGGGTCACCTCCTATTACATGGGATTTATAACACGAATGATGAAAAGTGGGTATACATTTTAGTGGGATTGCGTGCCGTATTGTGCACCTTTAATTACCCTAACGGAGATAAAAGGCGCGATATAAAAAAAATGTGTCTGAGGAATAGTTTAAGTAATCATTAAATTGCTCTGAGTGTAGTTAGTAGTCTTGATGGATACCTAAGTAATTATTTTCTAAAACCTAATACGTTTGTTTAACTAATAGTTAACTAATAGTTAAACAAACCAAAACTCTTAGAGCACTCGATGAGCGTTAAATAAACAGATCAATGCAAACTTTGTAGCACGTCTCCATTGAACAGATATTAGTTGAATGTATTCCTATTGAATTACTGTTCAAATGTATGTTAAACTGGTTCAGTGTACATTTCTTGCGCGTGACTTTGAGTTCCATTGATACATTTGTATTGAAGTTGTTTCACACAATAGAAGGATATAAAGCATTGTGTTGCCTTGAGCAATAAAGGCGAGAATCGAGTTACGGTACTACTGAAGTCTTTAACCCTTGGGAAGTAGTGTAACAGCCTAAGGAAGTTCATGAAACGATTTTTTTTTTTGCGAACTTTTGAGTTAGGAGTTCTTTTGACAAAATACTTATGGCTCATCTAATGTCTTCTCCCGCCTTAGGCGAGGCAAGAGGAAGTGTCAGACTCTTACTGACTAAAAACCACCCCGTTCCTACTCCTGCTTTTCGAGCCGGAGCCCTGGTAAACCCGCTAGCTGTCCGCAGCTCCATATGTGCCCAAACTGCATAATACCTTTGCGTCAGTTGTATCGAATAAATCGATATATTTTTATGCAACTTAAATATCTGTGTACTAAGCTGATAAGCACAAAAATACATAATATTCGGCTCAAAGCATTGTCAATGGAGACAGCCAGGTATTAGGCAGTCCATTTTGTAATAATGTAAGGAGAAAAAGATTAAAAGTTATCTCATAAATAACTTTTGAAGAAAGATAGTCCCAAGACATAATCTAAATGTTTACAAAGGTAGCTATCCTGGGACTCTCTTAGCTCGAGAAATTGAAACTGTCTCAATACAAGGCAGAAATTGATGGATTAGCAAAGAAATGAAGAAAATGTGATATTTTATTGTCTCCTGGGTATATGAGGCTGAGAGTACTCAATTACAAAGAGTTTACACAAACGCTTTTTAAGAAATTAGATGTTTATACGCAACGCAACGTCACGCTTTTTATCCACGAAGGGGTAGGCAGAGGTGAACATTAGGACACGTAATGCCACTATACAATGTACACCCAGTTTTCATTGTGTTATAAGTCTATTGCCATACTGGACACAATTCCAGGCTCCGTGCTACTACTAAGAATTTTCGAAAAATCTAAAAAAAGTCTAGTAATGGGGGGGGAAATCATCCAATGACTTCTCCCGCCTTGGGTGAGGCGAGAGGGAGTGTCAGACTCTTACTGACTAAAAACCACCCCGTTCCTTCTCCTGCTTTGAGCTGGAGCCCCGGTAACCTTTTACGTTGTCCGCAGCTCCGGATCGGGCGCGCGGAACGCGACGCGCCGTACACACGGGTCTGGTTTTGTTCGGGCGGTGAGCTACCCTTGCTCGTCGTCCGCAGACCCGCACTTACGGTGGCCGGAGATCGTCACGCGGTCCCCGACGCCCGGAGTGTCTTCTGCGGCGGCTGGGGCGTGAGGAGGATCGTTCCTTCGAGCGCTCCGCCTCCTCCTTAGCTAGCATGACTGCTTCGCAGAAGGAGGAGACGGCATCCCAGTCCCCCTCGCTCCGCACCATGGCTTGTACCAATGCCGGACGCGAGAGGTCGCCGTCGCCGATCACATCCCTAAGGACACGGCGGTGCTCAGCCCATGCAGGGCACACCGCTACTGTATGCTCCACCGTGTCCTCCGGGTGGTCCTCGCAATGACGACACCCGGGCGTTTCCTCCCGCCGAATCCGAAATAGGTACCTACCGAAACTTCCGTGTCCGGTAAGCACCTGCGTCAGGCGGTAGGTGAGGACGCCGTGACGCCTCTCTAGCCACTCCTCAAAGAGGGGACTTACCGCTGCAATAACAGCGAGCCCAAACACGAGACCCCTGGCCCAACAGTCGCACTTGCGACCGCTCGACTAAGAGGCAGTCTAGATTAGAAAGACTAGGCAGATTAGATGTTTATAATACGTAGAAAATGTTATAAAGAAAAACAATTCATCTGCCGACCGGTATCGTGATGTTTTCCATCTGACCGGGCAACTATTATAAACAAAAATCTATATTTTATCGGAAAAACCCGTGGTTACCTGTTACTAACTATCTTTCTAATAATCAGGTAACTGACTGCTCGTTAATAACCAACGCACTCAGAGTTATTTACGAGTAATGGTTAGCCAACCCAGTCCTTAGCAATTGTTTTCGGAACAAAATCGGTCTCGGGTTCGATTGCCGGGTTGAGTAAAATATTACTGAACTCTTGTCGATTTTTTGAAAATTTCTTAGTAATACGTAGCACGGAGTCTGGAATTGTGTCCAGTATATGGCAATAGGCTCACCCCCTGTTATACGGGACTTATAACACAAAAATGGAGAAAAGTGGATGTACATTGTACAGTGGCATTACGTGCCGTAATGGGCACATCTGCCAACCCCTTCGTGGTTAAAAGGCGTGACGTTGGTATAATCAGATAGAATGCTACCCAATCAAATAAAACTACGTACTTATCATGGAAGGAGTTATCGAGAACACGATTAAAATATCACACAGTTTTAACGGTATTTATTATTCTATCCCTTCTGACCTCGGATATGTAAATAGGGCCAATATAAACAAACCTTACATATGTATGTATGTGTATATGTAACGGGATGGGCACCAAACGTAACTCCTCACGCATATTGTTTGGACAATATTAGATAGGTAGATAGATACCTACTGACTACGGCTGTGTGATATTCTTGTAATACTTATGCCCGATTTAACTTGTTATGTGAAAATAGAATATGACGGAAGATAATTCGCAGTTAAATATAGGTAGGTAATTATGATAGCCAAAACGATTTGATGTTTAGTACTCAGATAAAGAAATTTTAATAATGTCAATTTGAATTAATTATTGTATTTTACGATTTACTTACGTAGGTAATTATTTGACAAGGAACTCGATTAGTTTCAAGTCACGGTAGAGGCTCATATTCAAATAAATAAACTAATTCAAACAATTACGTGAGTAAGCCGAAAAACATAATAATTAATTTAGTATGTCTCACGAAAGTTATAACATTAAACATTACTTTAAAGCCCATCTTCTTCAAACATAATGTACTGATAAATTAATTAAAAGTAGCTGTTCAGATAATACTTTATTGTAACGACAATTTATTAACAAGATCGGACGGCACAGCTTGACATATCATCTTTATTGCTTCGAATGGTCCATTAATGAAATAAATGTCACTTTAATTGATACACCAAATAACTTGTACGTCAACGAGAATTTTGTACAATATTAGATATGACTGTTTTAGGAAACTTTTTGATTCGACACTTAGACCTGTTATGTATATGTAGATGTTTTAGAAAATTCTAATATACTATCGAAACTATTCTCGTTCGTTTGATTAGTACAGTCTGTAAATCGATAAAAAATATGAATACTACTATAAACAACGTTTGTGTTACTGCAGTCACTTCCTATCACATGTAGAAGAGAAAAACACCTAACATATATTCCAAACTAAATCAAAATTGAAAGTCAAAGAGAATACAGACACAGCCATATATAAAACAAATACATTAAACATAGAAAGGGTTAAGTACACTGTAAGCAAAGATTTTTATAAATAGGATATTCATAAAGCACTTATACAATATCCAAAGCTAATCTAATCCTACGTCCTTCCATCCTGTGCTTGAGTGATCTTTGAAACAATATTAGAATATCAAAAGGCGGGCTATTAAGCCTGATTGATGGCGCCAAAACCCTCACTGAGTATGGTGGGTCAGACAAGCATTTCTTTTGTAATGGATTTTGTGTCAACTTGATCCTTTCTGTTGTCATGGCGACGGGGATTTGGTTAGGTACGAGTAGTAGGTAACTTTCGTTTTCATGATTAGAAGTTTTTAAATGATTGTTTAATGAATTGAAGAAGACGCTCGTAATATTATATCCTCTCTTTCTAAAGCTACTAAAATACATTTCACCAATTTGTGGGATGAAAACGACCTTGGATCATCTGATGGTAAGCAATCGACGCCATGAACTTCAGGGAAATGTAGTTTCTTGCTCTTATCTATAGGCTTCTACTATTTGGTACCAGTAAATACAAGTAACTAGGGGACAAACCAGTAGACTGATAATTTGTTCTTTAGATTTGTTTGACGTTAAAAGGTGATTTATTGATTAAACTGAAATAAATTATTTGATTTCTACTTTGAGACATATACATGTGAAAATAAATGTACCAGGAAAACACAAATGTATTTTCTATATTGAAACAACAGCTATTAAAGTTGTTATGGGAGCGTTAGGTTACCAGTTTTTCAGTCACGTCCAATACTAGCGTTTGATTTTAGAAACAAAATTAGCATATCAAAAGGTAGTTCGCTTATTTGGGTGGATTGATGACACTAAAGCCCGTGTGCTGCATAGAAAGAGGCTACCGTATCAAAATGTAGATCCATTTGCAATGGATTAACTATGCAATTAAGGTTTTACGAAGAGGGATAAGGAAAATCAGAGTTGAGTTTTAAAATGCGGGCTGTTAATCGGTTAATCGTTTTTATATGCAAAGTCAATTATAAATAAGTTTTCGTTATTAGTAACAACAGGAAAGTTGTTCAGGGATGTCACATTTTGCGCAAAAATTGTGGATTTCTTTTTCATACTTTTAAAAGTTTTATCTGATTTAGATACAATTCAGTTAGGTAACCTAAACAAGCCGTTGATTCGGGTTCATATGCGTGTTGTTAATACGATTTTAATTCTAGTAGTAACGAATACACAGATTAATCGAAATTAAGACCTTATCATGATGACTAGCATCCATAAAGCGGAGCGGGCGCGAAACGAACACGCGACGCATACGCAGCGAATTCGTTGTGGACGCACAACAAGATTACCACAAATATCAGCGTAGACAGAGCGTAGATAGAGTGTATTGTACGTCATAAACATTAACATTGTTACAAACAAGGGACGAAAACGTGCGAATTTGCCACGCAACCGCGACGTCTTCGCGGTGCAGCCACGGCATATTCGCGGCACATTCGCAGCGCGCCCGTGCCACTCCGCAACCGCTCGCAAACCGTTAATAGGATAAGGCTTTAATAGTTATATTAAGAAAAAGACAAAAATAACTTAAAAGTAAAATAAATACGTAGGTAAATTACATAAATATAAACAAAAATATACGCAGATTAATTCACTGCTCTTATTGTGTCAACGCTTTAACCACATGAGTCAATGAATGACATAACGCACTATAGCACAATAAATTATTAATTTGATATGCAATGAGCTGACTCACTGACTGAGTACCATCAAACCGCTTGTTCACAAACAACCTATTAATTTAATTTTATGCGAAATTGTGTGATCCTATGGAGAAGGAAACGCAGTATTATCATTTTAGAGAAGTGTACGTATAGAGTACACCAATAAACGATAAAAAACCTTATTTGTTATTATTATTATCAATCCGATAATGATGTAGGGTCAACTATACGATATTATATATGTATTAAAGCTAAGTCTGTGGCGGAATTTATGTGTTGTTAAGAGAAAAAATAGAACTGAGATGAGCACTACCTATATCACTTTAAAAAAAGCAAAGGCGTTTGATATTTCCGAAAGATTTGTTAGAAATATTACGTAAAAAAGTGTTAAATTCGAATTTAATGTGCCACCATTAATTTAAGCTTCCATAATAATCCAGTAGAAAATTGTATATGGAATAGAAATTTTCTAACTTTCATCGAAATCATTTACGTAGGTACATTTTATACAGGCTGATATTACTTAGCCCACTTTCGTTATCACGAATAATCTCATCCCATGCGTGGCCTAAGCATTTTTTGATGTCAAACGGGCGTAAAGAAATTTCTCGTAGCAAGTCATTAGACTCCATATATAGGTAAATGAGATAAAAAGGAAAATTCACGAAATAACAAGTTTCAATTTAGAGAAAAGCGTTGGAATGTAATATAATACAGTTTCCATGTGAAACAATGTATAAAAACGAGGTTAACGACCTTGAATCCCAAGTTTCAGATCAAAAGACAGGATCAGTTTATACGTTATAACGTTTGAAAGGATTTTGGTTATTATTCGATATAGAAAAAAGCCAGACGGCCTCGTCGGACGAATATAGTTTAGTTCGAGGTAGTTTGTTGAACAATCTCGAATTATCGAATCTGATTCTTGTTGTTATGGTCCAAAATATACGACGTTTGTAGTGTTTATTCCTACATAATAGCATGGAGATTATAAAGCATTTTATTATGAGACAAGCCCACCAGAACCTCCCAAAACCGCTGCAACTCCTGTAAGCCAGAATCTACAGCAGCCATGAAAGCACCGGAACTCTGAAGTCCCGGTGCGTTTTAGACAAATGAATGACTGTACTATATCCCGCAAAGAAATAAATCAGATTAGAGGAGAAGAGAAATAGAATGATAGTTTCCACTCCTATCGGTGAATTTAATACTGACAACAGAATGACTAGAGCCTAAAGGCACAAAAGAGCTGTCTTTTTTGTGCAGTCACAATATCAAGCATAGTGTGATCGATACGTGATACAAATCCACCGCCTATTAAATGGGACTCGATAAACTTTGGTACTGTTTTATACATAGGTACATGACTCTAGTGCTTTACCTACACGATAAAATAAATATGGACTAGCATAATGCTAACTCTTCGCCGAATTAAAGGAATGTAGTAAGTCACATACATATTATATACATATACGGCCTTTAAAGAAATCGGCTTTAAAAATCAAATAAGTATGTTTGACATTTGCTAGCGTGGGTTTCGTGTAACAGAATCGCTTATCTAGTCGGTAATTTGTTCATAACCAAACAACTTGCCGTAAATGGGACTTCTGCATACAATTTGATTTTTGACATTCATTTTGTATTGCGAACATTATTTCATGTTGTTGCGGTCCCACTATCGTCGGAGTAATGACTAAAACAACCGCGTGTGTTATAATGGTTGATTTAATAAAATGCAACTGACTCTTATTATTTAATAATACTATTACAATCATTGCTATTATTAAAAACTTTGTAATACACCGTATTGGTTCATGGGGCCGTTCAAGTATTACGTAAGCAGATTTATTGCAATTATTTACCCCCCCATCCCCCTTGTCAGCAAAAGTAAGCAAAGCTCTTACCCCCTCCCCCCATGCTTACGTAAACATTTGTCAATTAATGTATTGTTTTTTTTAATTTTATAATGTTATAATTATAATTTGAAAAATAAGAAAATAGATTTAGGATAGAGATTATATTTTACTGAAACGGTATTCAACATAGAGTAAAGGACAAAAATATTATATCTTACTAACATAACAAACTTATTTTAAATTTTTGGTACATATATTAAATTCAAATTAACAGTCTTCAGTCCATGAAACCCGAATCCATGATTCTAAGTTTTCGATGACATTGGATTGCTTCGATTGCTGCTCAGTGTTGTGAGTCTGCTCGCTTTCATCCGATTTTGGAATGTCTACGTCATTCTCATCGAGCCATTCAACATCATGGTGCTCTAAATTTTGAATAATGCACATCAGTTCATTAGCACGACGAGCAGCGACTCTTACAGGTCTAACTTTCCTATCAGTGTGCGTGTTTACTTTCTTATGGATCTTTTCGATGTGACGATTTAGTGACTTGACGGAAGCATGATAAAGACCACACGTTTTGCATGTTCGACTTGATAGCCTCAATTGTACCGTCGGACAAAAATAATCGTATGGCATTTGCAGGAAATCTTTGAGTGAAGCACTTAAGCGTAGAGCTAAATTGACTGGAAGATTAAGAAATTGCCCTCCTTCATCTAAAACCAAGTCATCAACTGTTTGTTTTACTTTTACAGGTGGTGGAAGAAACCTGTTGTCTAGTAATCTAAATAGTCCACTTCTTGGACGACAGCATTCTGTATTTCTACATTTTACAATTTGGAGCAAGTATTGGCTTTCACGCACATGTTCTGAATACCATTTAATGTCTGGAAAATCAGGAAGATCTTGTTCACCTGCCCCAACATATTTTGCATTAACATTATAGCCATCAATTTCCATTGAACTCCATACTTCAGCTAATACTTTTCCTGCAAATTCGAAATTAGATCTTTCTAAATGTTCATCAATTGTAACGCCACGTTCATCCAAATGAGACCCAAAATGGTCATGAGGCAATATTAAACCAGCCAGTTCCCGACTAAGAGGAGCCATTCTGCGCTCTACTCTGTTATACGCACTTCTTCCGGGAGCATTGGTAGCTAAAAACAATGCATCGAGATCATGTCGCTTAAAGTGTTGTATAGCAAACCCTATGACTTTTTGATAACGCGGATTTTCATCTGGCCCTCCATCAACCGTCATGATTACCACTGGTTTTACTAGTCCATGGTCAGTTTTAGCTAATGGTCGAAACTCTTCAAGTTCGAGAAGCGTCTCGAAATCCTGAGCATGAGTATTAGCAGTAGATGAACTATGCTTTCCACTTCGAATAGCGATGTATGTTGGTCCAGAATATCCAACGGCTTGCGGTTGTCCTAGCATATTGGAAGTGATTTTGATACCAGCATAAACAGATGGTATTAATTTATGACGCTCAGCGATTACCCAATCGTGATCAGGCAATTTGATTCTATATTCCATGTGCATTAGAAGAGGTGCTTGCTTATTTGCCGCAGTTACGCCAATAGGGACTCGAGCTTTATCATCTTGAGATATGAAAAATACTTGATCTGGTCCTAGTATGGATGCTATGTTCTCTAAATAATGGATTGATGTTTCAGCGAACTTGCTATCTAAGTGGCTCTTGTGGTGATCAGTTTGAGCCCGAATGAGCTTAACAGGGACTGTCGATACATGTCTTCGTCCCTCTGCAGAATTAGATTTTCTGGGAATCAAACGAAGATATGTCCCACTGCGACTAATGTCAAATCCCATTTTACGTAATTCTTGTGTGAGTTCATCAAGAGTTTTTACGCTGCGAATTGATTCCGTTCGTCTTCTATCATCTGCTGCACTCCCAAATAAAGCTATATCCGCGATTGTTTTCAATAGTAAAGGTTGATTGCTTTCAAGATTAGGACGTCCCACTGAATCCCTCAGAGATAGTCTTTTTTTCATTTCTGGATTTTCATGACAAATATCTTCTAACTTTCTTTTCATACCATCCCTGTGTTTCTTCTGGGCAACTGCGTTTTGAACCTTCCTGTTTAAAGACTGTTTTGCTGTTTTTATTTCCTCGCGCAACTTAATGATCTGTTTATCAACTTCAGCACGGATTGACATAGTATCTCTGGCAGAATACAAAGCATTCAAATTTTTTTCGAGTAGAGCAATCTTATTTTTCATAGCTTCCTGAGAAGGTTTTGGTCTCTGTTTATCTGTATTTTTATTAATTTCGCATTGCTGTTGTGATTCATTACCGGTTTTTATTTTATCTTCTTCCTGTTTTTTAATATTTGAAGCTGGCTGTGTAATTTGTGTTTTTTCTGCAGGTTTACAGGTTGCCTAAAAATAAAAACTTTCTATGGGTTCTGCTAAAGATTCTCTTATTAAGCTACATAAATACAAAGTATGGCAATAAATATGGTAAATACAAAACCCTATGGCTTTAAATCTAATATCTTTAAACGAGCAAATCGTTCCGGTCACAAAATACAGGGTGTTATAGTCTATTCAAGTAGGTATTTAAAAGAATATAAACAATCTTGATATGTCTTTTTATTGAAATATGCAATTATAAAATCAGATATCTGTAAAGGTGCGTACAGACATCGCGAGGCTTGCGCCGCGAATGGTTCGTCTCGCATACATCAACCTGAGGCATGCTACGGCACATGTATACGTGCGAACCATTCGCGGCGCACGCCTCACGATGTTTGTACGCACCTTTATGTATTTACAGAAAAGCAATTTTTTAATATTGGTTGAGTTTTTAAATGAATCACAACAGATTTTACACAGTTTACAATTTTAAACCACATATTTCAATAAAAAGACATATAAAGATTGTTTACATTCTGTTAAATACCTATTTGAATAGAGTATAGTTTTCTGTAGGTATATAATATATATGTATAAAACTGACATCCTGTATTTTGTGACCAATTGACGGAATCAATTATAAGAAATAAATCTATATAATGAATATTACCTCTATACTTTAAGATAGGCCATAATATTTTCTAATTAGCAAAGAGAAACTTTTTGGCGATTTCTAATATTTCTAGTAGGTACCTAAAATGATTTCGTCACTCACCTTAGAAAAAAATGTAGTAAATTGGATTTATTCTTAGTCGCTGCTTGCAATTCTTCTTCGATTCTCTTAGATACAATAATATCTAGTTCCTTGTCGGATTTTGCTTGTAATTTATAATTTCGCCACACTTCGTTAACTAACCTTTGTACATTTTGTACTTTCGTACTTGTATGAGATTTTTTAAAACTTTCAAACAATTTTTGGTATAACTTGGATTTGTCTATTTGAAATGACATCTTATTTAAACATTAAACTTTGGATAATGGAATGAATGGTAACACAAATGTTAACTTGCTTTACTATGCTTACAATACGTCTACTCGCTATAGCAGCCAAACGAAACAATACACTGATAGAGGAAATTTAGACAAGTGAACAGCGCGCGGTAATTCCCTTACTCGGTTCTAAAGCGAGTAGGGGAATTACCGCGCACTGTTCACTAAATGTATGTATTACTTGCGGGAATCCCCGAAAATGCTTTTCGTTTTCAAGCAAAGACAATGTGTGGGTTGCCATTCGTGTAAAAAAGAAAATAACTACCGATGACGTAATCATCATCTAGACTCCCCTACCCCCATGTCATCCAAAATAAGCAAAGTAAAGACCCCCCGCCCCCCATAGTGCTTACGTAATAATTGAACGGCCCCCATGATGTAAAGTTTACATCAAAAAGACTCCTAAGAAACGCTTTAGTTTACAATGTTTTTTATGGTATAAGCCGGCAAACGAGCAGACAAATCACCTGATGGTAAGAAACAGCAGGGAGCGTTACAAGTGCGTTGTCAGCCTTTTGGGGGTTAGGAATTTAAGGGTTGTTGGGGAATCGGGGATTGAGAAGATTGGGAAGGGGGGTAAATATACATTACTACCAATGTACACTAAATTGTTGTTTAGGAGTATCTTTAGTCATTAGCTAAAACACAAAACGGAACTTAAACAAAGTTTTAATATTTAACTTAAACTTATAAAAACTCACTATAAAATTTCTTTACAAAGACAATCAAAAGCAACTTCAAATCTACTTCTTTCATTTCGTCATAGCCGTTAACGTCCAATAAAAAAATATGTGTTTCCGTTTAAAACGAAATAAAGCAGTCGCCACACATGGAGATCCGATAACAAATGACTTACTGAATATAAGACCGAGACAATGGTTCGCCGTCACACCCCCGCAACTGATAACTTTATTATAAACTAGCTTCTGCCCGCGACTCCGTCCGCGCGGATGTCGGTCTTCGCGTGGAAGTTTTATTTCTCCATTTTGAGTAACTCTGACAATGACATCTTATAAATATCTATTGGACCCAAATACGGCGAGGCCCATAATAATTAAGGAGATCCCTCTATTGAGCTACTGCTGTTAAGCAGAATAAAACTGAAAAAAAAAAAAAAATTCTACGTATTTTTCCAGGATAAAAAGTAACCTATTTTATGTCCAGGATAATAAGACATAATTATACCAAGTTTCATCGAAATCAAACCGTTAGTTTTCACGTGATGCCTGAACATATATAGACAGACAGACAAAAAAATTATAATCACATATTTGGGTTTGGTATCGATCCAGTAACACCCTACTATTTATTTTTTCTATATTTTTAATGAGCAGAATTGACCCTTTCGCGTGGAATAGTGACTTCCGGCAAATTTTTGGTTTTAACCACATAGTTCCCGATTTCGCGGGATCTCTTCAAAAATGAGATGTGGAAGATATTCTAGGGAACTCCTCAAAAATCAACATAATGAGCTCTGCATTTGAATTTAATAGATGTATACTCACTTAGGGCATTGAAAAAATAGTTTAAAAACGGACTTAAACTAAAGAAATGTTATAATCTTTCCGAACTTAAGATGAAAACTAACTTAAAACTAAAGAATTAAAGAAAGCTACGAATTACGAATTTATAACAATTAAAAAAGAAATTATATTACAACCTATCCTCAATGCTATAATAACCAAGCTTAAACTAAATAATTTAAAAGAGACGACTTAAATCTAATTAATTTATAAATTATAGACTTACAATTTTATTAAACAAACTAACTACAGTAACTACTAATAATCGATATAAAACTAAACCTAAGTTTAATAATTTAACCAGAAAACCAGAAAAACTCAACAAATAAACTTTTTAATAGACAAATACAACGAAACCAATTTAGAATACACGAAACAGCAGGACCACTGCAGACAAATAATCATACGACTTATAGTACACTATTTCCACAACAGTACCGAAGCGCTCGGCCGATACCCAACCAAATGAATGTAACGAAATTTAACGTTTATTTTTATTTTTTGAAATAAAAACTATCCTATGTCCTTTCTAAGGTTCTAAACTATATCTGTACCAAATTTCAACCAAATCCGTCAAATAGTTGCGGAGATTAATGGTATAAGCATAGAATGTTCGACGTGATTCTTTAATTTGACATAACTTTTTTATTTATGAACCGATTGACATGAAACAAACACTAAATGTAAATTTAAGCATCCCACAATATATTCGTGAAAACCGCATCCAACTCGGATCAGCCGTTTCTGAGATTAGCGCGCACAGACGAACAGACAAACAGACAAACAGACAAACAGACAAACAGACAAAAAAAAGTTAATTACATTTTTGGGTTCGACATCGACATAACAATAACCCCTGCTATTTTTTTTATTTTTATTTTCAATGTACAGACAGCACTTTTCTACGATTTTATTATATGTATAGATTGTTATAATATAATCTGAAATGGACATAGCCTTGACCGGCAAAGCCTATGTAGATCATCAAGGTTGAAAATGTATTTTTTCTTTAATATATTTTGAACATCTTTAAAGTGAAAATCATACAGTTTCTTTATTCTAGGATTTTCTCCTGTCTTTGGTGCGTTCACAAACATACAATTTTACATACACACAACACCCAGACCCGGAACAACAATTTATGGATCACACTAACAGTTGCTCCATGCGGGAATCGAGATCGCTACACATTGCGTGCCTGCCGGTTGCCCAGCCATCTCGACAACCGTGCAGATAATTATCGATTAAAAAAAATAGTGGCTCAGAACCTGTTTCATTGCCTACGTATACTTGGAAATATTGAAAAACGAAACAAATATAATCATTTTCAAATAGATATTGACGGCTATCATAATAAAAATAATTTAATTCAGTAAGTAGTAGTACACTCTTTGATATGATACGCCAAAACTCAGTGTTGTCACCACCTAAAATATTATAATGACAATAGTGTCCTCCTAACCGAATTACAAGACAGCCAATCACAGGCCGGTGTGCGCGGGACGATGCCCACATGTGTGTGCAAACAGATGCATACAAGTTACCCTAATTCTTATTACCCAAAATAAAGGTAAACTTATAAAACTGGCAACTGCTGACAGATCAAGTGCAGATCTTATTATATTAGGTAAGTGCTAACTGAGGTATGGTGAAAAGTAAAAGATTGCGTATCTACATACCTAGTAAGCTTTCGAAAGTAATATTCTTCATCCTTTACCGTGTAGCAATATAGTTCAAAAACTATATTTTTTTGTGAAGGAATCACAACCCAAGCATTAAGAAAAAAATCTATTGCAAGACAAAGACGAAAAAAAGAAACCTACATTTAAAATTAAAACTACGTGCAGATGAAGTTATTTCGTCCTGCCAATGTCACCATTTTACCTAACCTCAAAATGAATATCGTATTTACACTTCACAGCAGGTACACGTACATAATATAGAGGCCAGACAACACAGACATTGAAGAAAGAACAGGTGACTAAATTTCAAAATCAATACAGTCACAAAAGCGCTTAATCGAAATAAATGTTATGACTCAATTCACTGAACAACAATGCCTAAAGACATCATCTAGATTGTTTTCAATTAACAACCAAAATTGAGTGGGAGACATCTGATATCCTCGACATAGAATATGTTAAAGGAACCTTGACCAGCATTTATTTAGACTCTCGTTAGGCGCATAGGTTTCTGGGCAATAACGCCTAACACCCATTAGACTTAGAAAACACACGGAATAATTTAACGCACGTGCCCGCTTATTTATTCGGCTTTGAAATCCCAATGCACAAAGCTACGTGTATCCTCGCACTATAAAAATCTCATTCGTAATCTGTGAGATTTATGAAAACCAACTTGCAGCGGCCTTGGGTGAAGCGCTTTATATTTTTGTTCGTTTTTTTAAATGAGATCATCTCTTTGATTTTATGTAGCTTATTCAGAAACCAATAGAGAGATAAAGATCATTCAGAGTAATAATCATTTTGAGTATTTAATGATTTCGACCACGAATTAGGAGCATCAGAATCAACAAAATGCCAGAAATGTGTTACACATCAAAGCATAAACGTATCGTCAATTTTAAACCGGTGCCTGAACTGTAATGTGGGGTACATGACACATAAATATTTATTACAGTCATGCATCATTCATACCAAATCCCGACAATCAAATGCAAAGTTTTATAGCTTTACATTGATGTAGTAGAATAAAAATGAATGAGCAATTGAGTGCGACACCGTTAATGCAGCCGGCTTTGGCGATCGGAGCCATACTGTCTCGCTATTCATAACCGCGGTGCGACCGCGCCGAACGCAGCAACGAATATATTTACAAATATTAAACACTGAGATCATCCACTAAGAACTTCGCCGACATATTCTCAGAATGGCATATAAAATTTAATACACCAACACATTCTTGATAAAATTAAGACTACAGAGGAACGTTAATTTATATTGCTGTAATCATGGAATACATGGAAATTGGCACTCGCTTGCGAATTCAGGTCGTGTAGTTCTATGAAAATCATTTTAATGCAGAATGCAGAACGTTCCTTTTAGTACTGACAATGGCTTATTATGCAATATCTATTTGTAATTTAAACAAATTAATATAGAAGAGTATTTAAATATAGTACATTAGAACATTTATTTTTCTTGTCTATGTGTTTAGTTGTTTAGGCTTGTTCCACTGGACTAGATAAATCTCATAACTATAGTGTAAGGAGTTCTATGAATTACATGTAAAATATTCATTATTAGCCTAAGAGTTGTCAAAACTTTTTCGGAACATATTAAATCTTTTACTTTTGATAATGTATGCACAACGGTAAAAAATGACAATTTCCTGTATTAAATACCAGCACATAAGTATCTGTCAATATATTTATAGTCTAACTGCTCAATTTGAGTTCGAGTAAGTCTATTTAATAGTTTGAACAGGTTTGCCTACACAAATGACTTAATTCTCAAATAGTATATGACCAAAGGCCTTGGTGACACATAAGTCATAAGTTTCTTATTTCTACCATGTTTATTGTTTAAAGTTCCGTCAGAATACCAATAGTTCCATTTTTAGAAACTATTATGCCATTTAGGTATTTATTTTCTTAGTATTAACAATGATAATGGCATGGTGACATCATTCGTGGTGTGTGGTTTATTTTTCTTAAGAATTTGTGTACGCATATAGAAATATGTGGTACCTACATGTAGCTTGTTTAAAAAAAACGTTGCCCCACATTAGGATGTTCTTCTGTGTCTGGGGGGCGTTTACAAACATACAAGTTCACATACACTTCACACCCAGAACCGAAACAACAATTTGTGTGGATCACACAAAGAGTTGCACCGTGCGGGAATCGACCGCGACACGTTGCGCGGCAGCCAGTTGCCCAGCCAACGTACACCCGTGCAGTCAAAATTCTTTACTGTGATATCTATTAATAATGAAATAAATAAATCAAGATCAATTTCAATATTTTAATCAATTTGATTTAAAAGAAAATAATGTTATTAAATTGTATTTTTATTTTTAATAAATAATCGATTGATTATTTATATTAAACAAATAAAATACCAATTTGTGGATAAATAATATTAATATAGATAAGGAAGGAATTATAACCCGATTAAAATATTTAGAAGCACTAAATTAATAATTAAGGAAAAAATATTATATATATTTATTACTTAAATATCTATTTATAATATTACAAAATTAAACTAGTTAATTATAGTTAATTAAAACCAATGAGAATTATTTTTCTGCATAAATAACATCATTATAAATAAAGTTGTTTTAAAATGATAATATAATTTTAATTTGATGATGTTTATTACGAGCGCCTAACTTCACTGACGGACAAACTGACAGACTATTAATTATTATTTATTGACGTTTCAAAAGTACCCGATAATTGTTTAGATGAAATAAATAAATGCTTTGATTATGACTTTCATTAAATATCTGCTTGATATGTACTTGTAATAAAGCTATTAAAACATAATACAACTTAACCAACAAATTATAGTTACTGAAAAACTAACTAAAACATTAAAGAAATAAAGTATAATTTTGTAATCAAAACAGTTTTACCTAACAAGCTTTAGTGTAATATGTACGGAGATAACTTTAATAGCGTTTGTCCAATTTGCACCAAATTAAACTAGGGTCCCGTATACAGGGTTAATTTTACACCTCATAACAAATAGGGACAACTCAAAGCATATGTTACATCTAGGAGAAAAGGGTTCATTCGTCCTTAAACAACATGTAAACAGCAATTAGAAAATGTAAATAAAAAGGCCACATGTTTAAGTTTTGGAATCCTCTAAGGTATAAGCGCAGACGAAAGAGTTTTTATTACGTTGCCCCCACACTATAATTGTCTTTTTTTACATTTGATGTGCATTAAGTGATGATGCGCGTCCTACGATGGTGCACGTCTGCCCATAAGCAACCTATTCACTCGGGCTATACTCAGGTTATACCCATCAGGAAACACAGTCTCCGGCAAGGAGTTTCACTCCCTAGCAGTTCGCACAAGGAAGCTTGTCTCCTGTATCGTCGGTGCGTTTACAAACATGAAAGTTCACATACACATGACTCCCAGACCCGAAACAATTGATATGATGACGTTATCATTAATATCATGATGATGGTGCTACAAGACTACTATCATACTACTATCATATTTCTAGCCCATTGATTTTCAGATAGGCCGATTTGGAAGCAATTTGCATCCATTAATTTTCAGTGTTAAACTAAGTAGTTAGTCTGTTCCTGTTTGCTTAATTTTAAAACTACACAAAGGATTCTGATACTTTTAATAGATAGAATGGTTCAAGAGGAATGTTATTCAAGAGAATATGTAACGTTTTCATACATCACATGAGAAGCCACGACCGAAAAGTTAACTAAATAGAATAACATACAAATAGAACAAAAAGAAACTACCTATTGCATAACAATAATTAAGTTATAGTATTTTTTTAAAGTTGCTAGTGTACACAGACTCTTAGAAAGAAATTTATTCAAATCCTGTAAACCAAGTTTTTGGGTATATAAACCCTGTTTTAAGTTACGCATCTTTTGAAGGGGTTTTACCTTTACAGACATATTTTATACATATACATAACATATTTATCATACTCAGATACGTTTACATTTTCTCAGTATACCTTACAGTAATGGAACATAATTTCCTTATAAATATAAGGAACATATGAATTGCGAACTTGACAATATCGTGTTTACTTTAATTTCAAATTAAGTCATTTACTTCACATATCAAAGATCTTAAGTTTAAAAAGTTAGGGTATAGAACGTAGGAACAGACATCAGTATTTGAATCTTGTTTCTTATATTAGAATAATGTTTTACTTTGTAGACATAATTAGTACTGATAGTGAAAAAATAGTAACTTCTATATAAGTGTTAAAATGTATAAGAAAGTTGAGGTACGTATAATTCAATATTTAAGTCCTTGGCTCTAGAAATTTTCTCCGGTATTTCTTTCAAATACTCCAAGTGAAAAGCAGGAAACCTCAAAAATAAGGAACAGATATAAATAATAGCAAACAGCATGAAAAGCTCACTGAAGCTTTGTTCTTTTGATTCTGCTATGAAACATAAATAAATCAAGAGTCCTTTCAGTTTGCCTTTGTCCCAAGTGAGTCAAAAAATTGAATATCTGAATAAATAATTTGTTCTTTGCTCCCGAATTTAGTGAAAAGGCGCTACTGTCCCATTGTGGCCTAAACAAGGCTTGAGAAAAACTCTTTCATATTCTCTAAATTATGCAAAATAAGTTGACCCGAAAACTACAAACGCTTTGACGAAATGTCCTTTTTCAGAAATTTATGACCTTGTCTTTATAGCCTTTGTTGATGTACTGTTTTAATATCAAGTAAGTTAGTTGCTCAGTTGACTTTGTAGACAAAAAGTTTGGAAAAGTATTTTTTTTTTTATTTCTGACGAGATGAAAATAGGTTTTGAGCAAGTTTATAAATGCTCCTTTTGCGTCTTTCTGCACGTGCCCTCTGAATCATTTATTTAAGAAGCAAAGAAACAGGACTCTGTCGTAGAAAGTAATAGCAAAACTATTGATGAAAGAATGAAAGTTTGATCAATGTTTTAGATTGAATAAAGATGAAATTTCTCCATCTTTCAAACTAAAGCAACACTGGTAACTGCCGTTGACATCCCGCAGGTGGCTCCTCAATACAATAAGCTGGCATTCTGCGCTTCCCCGAGAACATTGTACGCGAATCTAATTTAAAACTTTCGTATTTTTACACAACTTCAACATAGTATATTGGATAAACTTGTTGAAGTATTACTAGACACCTTATACAGGTAACAAAACAGGTTTTATTATAACTAGAAGAAAATATTTCAAAACAAATCTTCTGAAGAAAGTTACGTTGTTATTGTGACTTCGTTGTTGAAGGAAAAACGACGAAATGCGACGTTCCATATTTACTCACATATTTTATAAGGATTCTTGACACGGACAACAAATAACAAAAACGGCTCAAGTGCGACTCGTTTGGTGTGGGTTCACTGTGACCATGATACATGATATAAGTTTTATCATACTTAGTTATTAAAAAAATACTGGAATATAGTTTATTAACAGATTTGTTCATTCAGATATGTTCATCTTTAATCTCTGCTTCGTTTGTTTATATAACTATGAACTAGTTGAAATATTAAAATTATTATTTCAATAATGCACACGGAACAAAATCTCAAAAACACTTATAACAAAGTAAAAGTAACCCTTGCGTGCGTAACTCTAAAAATGAAATCGTCGGGAAGCCATCTTGCTCCCGCCTTTTCAGTACCCACCACCTTCCTATTAAATGTTTTATTTCGAGTTCTTCACATATATTTTATTGAAGCGATCACTGTTACGAGTTTGTTTGGTGATGTTAAAATATTGAGGGCATTAAAACAAATTGGGATGTTCAATAAACTTTTCTCGGGCTTGAATAAAATAACAATACGTAATGTTTTATTGCGGACGCCATATTTCAGAATGAAAATTGGTTATTACGTAGTTTTTGTAACATCTGCCAAGCTTCCAATGTAGGTATATTTTATAGAATTTCTTTTGAAAATTTTGCTGACTACATAAATTAACACAATACCTACCTATGTATTGCTAACATTTGATGCAATAAATCAGTTTGATTGAAAACCGTTCAGCTATCTTTTTTTCTTACTACAAACCTAACAAGTATCTAAACAGAAACACCACTTATATATCGTGAGCTAAATATAACAATGTCATCACAAAAAATCTTGTAAGTTAACTGTAGTTACAAGATCACGTATCATCGAGATGAATAGCAGTGCCGTATCCATATTCAGAACCATTTGTTGTCTCAAGAAGGCAACTGGACCTCCTATGATTTATTATGGGTAGTCGGTACGTCACACGAGATTAACTACGGGATAGGATATGATCAATATTTATTGCTTAGCACATCCTTGATATTCTAGCCGTGTTTAGATAGGGTTGCGTCCGTTACAATTCTTTCTACCTAGTTTGTTACCTATTTTATTTGACTAGCATTCGACGGCGAAGCAATCCCTCCTAACTGATATTTTTCGAAATTAATCGAAATGATAACCCAAGAAATGAAACGTGTTTTTTTTTTTAATTTTTGTCAGTTTCATCGAAATTGAACCGTTACTTTTCACGTGATGCCTGAACGTACAGACACCTTGGTAAGTATTATTTATTCTTTCAATATTTTCAATGGTACTTCGGCGTCAATATTGCCAATTAAATTATTGTATAGGTACCTAATTGACACATATTGGGAGTTTTATCAAACATTACCACACAAATCGGCTTTCCATACTACTAAACTGTATTAAATACCAACGTAACTATGTACATATGCAGAAATTTTAAAATTAATTGTTCTAGCATACGTACTGCATTAATTACAATGTAACGGTCTGGAAGCTGGGCAAGTTTTTAGTGTTAAATTCTGCGTGGCTGTAAAGGGTATCTAATGTGCGATAAATGTCTGGCACAGCTATTGAAATAACGGTTAAACCAGAGTACTTTCCAGAGTATTTAATAAAGCTTTGAAACAATAGAGTGCTGTACTGAAAAATTGGTGTTTTTAAAACTTTAAATCCCTATTTTTTCCTTTTAGTACCCTTAAGGGTTTAGAACAGAGGCATTTTTCCATTTGAAAACAAAAATTAACACGCTTTAATTCGTCTCTTGAGGTCCACATATTTGCGTAATGAAGTTTCTGTCCGCACTGAATACTTGTCCCTTTTAATTTTGCTTTTGGATGGAAATACATTGTTAATACATGGGTCATGAGATGGAATACAGTATTTATATTCTATGTAGGTACTTATTTACCTAATAGTATAAAGCTAAAGAGTTTGTTTGAATTGTCGGAATTGTCTACTGGTCTCAATCCAATAATTATTATTTTTGTGTTGGATACTCCATTTATCAAGAAAACATCACGCTACGACCAATCGGAGCTGAACAGAGTCGATGAAAGCGCGTGGAAGTTGCTAGTATCCAATAATTTACATACTCAACTTTCAAAATAAGTACATTTTTATTTAGGAAGGCTTTTACTCTAAGTTGTGTGTACTCGTGCCTATGTGAGTAAAAGGACACTATAAGACTAGATTGAAGGTCTTGTTAGTTTAATGATCAAAGATTTTGTGTCTATTACACATGTCAATAATATAGTTGGATAAAAGTATTATATTTTCCCATATCAAACTTCTCGTGTATAGTGAGAAATAATAAACTTGACACGTTCATTCAACATGATTATTACCTATATATTAAAATATGTAATATCAAAAATACAAAATCATTTATATTTACACATATCGTAAAATACAAATTCATTCAGGTCGACATTTATAATGTTAGCAACGACATTCGTAAATAGTGTTCGGTCTACTATTCGCACAGTTTACGACTACGATCGGTTACAAACGGCGCATTATATCCGAGACCCTAACATCAAATATACGAAACTAGGTTCACTAGTTCCAGAATTATAACTTTTAGTAATGTTTGTGAAAACGACGGTCATAGTACCGCGTGCCCGGAATAGAAACACATAATGTATTTACGTCATTTAGAAACTGTCGAGTGGTCGCAAGTGCGACTGCCGGACAAGGGGTCTCGGGTCTGGAGCTGCGGACTACCTAGCGGGTTTACTCGAGTCTCGAGCAAGAGTAGGAACGGGGTGGTTTTTAGTCAATAAGAGTCTGACACTCCCTCTCGCCTTGCCCAAGGCGGGAGAAGACACTAGATGATTTTATGCCCTCCAAAAAAAGGGGGGTCTCGAGTTTGATTACCGGGTCGGGTAAAGTATTACTGGGCTTTTTTCGAAAATTTCTCAGTAGTAGGACGGAGTCTGGAAATGTGCCCAGTAAATGGCAATAAGCTCACCCCCTATTACATGAAACTTATAACACAAGTGGTGAAAAGTGAATGTACATTGTACGAGTATAGCGGCATTACGTGCCGTAATGTGCACCTCTGTCTACACCTTCGGGAATAAGGCGTAACGTTGCGTCACTTAGAAACAAAACTTCAACCTCTCATATATCTTGAAACAATCTATTTTCTAGCTCCAGGCAAACAATTTTTGGAGGTATTTTTGAAGGGTGGCGTGACGTCACCACCCGCTTCTAGTAAACTTGGGTAATCATGCCTAGAAGGTGTCGAGCCTTAATATCTTGAGTTCAAGATGAAAATTCGTAGGTCGACGTCGAAAGTACGCTAGGGAAATTCTTACTTCACAAATTCTTCACTACAGCATAGTAATGGTGTATTTAAGGCTGTCTTATACCTGATACTCATGAATTCACGGATTCCGTAAACAAAATCTTTTTTACAGACCAATATTTTTAACTTTACTGTTTTTAATATAGCAAGTAAATAAGTCAGGCAAATGCTTGAATGAATAGTTTATTAATTAACAAACTTTTTTAAAGTTAATCATCCACAACGACTATGAAACTTCGTCTTAACCAAGCTCTCATCTATAGAACTTGCTTTCATTAAACTAATAAAACCTTACTTCAAGACAAAAGGTAAACTAAAAATATAAAACAACGTTGATTATAAAGCAAACTTTCAGCATTTAGTTACTCTCTCTAACTTTAAAGTAATTCAATATTCTGTCTTCGTCTCGCATTTCCGTATCTCAACGAATGATTTTAATTAAAATCGCCGAATTGTTCGGCGCGTCAGTGAAACTCGAAAAATGAACGTAGGAAGAATTTTTAATTATTTCTGTTTTTTTATTTGTATTGTCTCTAACAGAAATTGTGCCTTATTTACAGTCATTTAGCAATATCGGGAGCAATAATAGAGAACTTCCTCTTCATTATTAAACACGGAAAAGTTAAATAAAGGAGCAATAAATCTACCTCGAAGGTTCATTAATACAAAATTCTTACTCCACAGATCTGATTGTAAGTAAAAGAAAATAAAATTCACAAATAACGAATAAAAGGAACCGCTTTCGAATGTTCAGGACACATTTAGTACGAGTGTTTGTGTTGGAAAGACATGAAGCGCTTCAAGCGCACTAAAGCAGTGAAATCGATTTGGAAGCAATTTGGCGCGAACGTCGCTTTTAGCTGACGTAGGGTGTAGCTGGCTGGACAGTTATGCTAGAAAAGTAGTGTGAAAATGAAGGCAAAAAATCTTCGACAAAAATTGTAAGTGGGAAACTATTCTGTTCTACGAAATTCAATATAGGTACCAGTTGTAAGAAATATGTGACACATTGTGGTATAGAAAATATTCATAGTTTTTACCTCTACATACATATTTCAAAGGATTTTTAAGTTTTTTGCGAAGAGAAATACGAAAGCATTTGAAAAGGAAAAGTTGACGAATTGTTAGAGGTATGGATATTTTTTCGGGTATTCGTAGCGGAACATAGAAAGTTGCATGTATGAGAAATAAAAAAAATATATTTTTCGCATACAAAAATGTCTTTACAAATTGTGAAAGGAGCTATTCTATGACACAAGGAGAAATTCGCTTTGCTATATCTGAAAATTGACCAAACTGTTGTGACGAAACTGACTGATTAAATGTTTTATTATGAAACAATCGCTTTCTTTATACGGTTCTGCTATTACGTCATGATTTACGAATCGTCAGACATATCAGTTACAAAATCTAGTTTCCTTATAAGCAATAAATAATATGCACCGAAAACAAAAAGTTTCATACAATTCTGGCAGATAAGCTTATTAATATTAATAGACTTTTTCCGTTAAATATTGCGATGCACAAGGTTTATTTTTTATTAAGATTAAATATAAATACAAGCTTTATTATGTGCTGACTGATCAAAATGACATTGGAGGTGTACGATAAAAATACATTAAAAATTAAATATAATTAGGATATGTATGCGGACGAGTACTTCGATGCCTAAAGGAGAGATTTTTCATTTTGTTTTCTTTTTATTTATTTTTTTTAAGTTGTAAATATTTTAGTCATAGTTCTTAGAAATGGCTTCGTGCGTTCTGGAGTTATAGCGTCAGGAAGGAAAACCCGACTTATTTTTATATTATAGATTATCAACTCATATATCTTTCTTTGAAAGAATACTTTACTTTCCCAAATCACAATATTGTTAATCCTAAAGCTAACAAAAAGGGATGTGTCACGATTAATAAATGTCACCCAACCATGTTACAAAACACGAAATGTTGTTGTGTCTATACATATTCTTCACAAACAACATGACCATCAATCCTTCGGCTTATGCAGCCCAACGTTCCTGTATCTATTGTTTTAACTGCTGCATTAGTCACAGAGACGGATCCATCGTAAATTCCTATAAATTAAGACTAGAATGTAATGTATTGTCGAACGAATCTCTGCTATGTATATCTCAGTCTGTATTTTGTGTTTGGAAGACAGTTTGTTTCTGAAACTGTGATGGGTTTTAGGCTTTGATGCTTGTCGAAAGATGTGCTATTATTGAAAAAAGAGAAACACTGAAAGAATTTCATTATCTCAGTGAACTGTAAAGAAAACGTTATAAATGTTATATTTTCGGCAGTTATGTTGATTCCCATGTGACAAAGATGTCAATATATGTACTTCACCTTTCCCAGGCTTTAAAGTAAACATCGTGCTTGCATCAAGACGGAGCGATGGCTTCTTTTGTTTAATTTTTTCTTTCTTTTATGTGCTTAGTCTATAATAGATATAAATAACTTAGGCCTTCAGACACACGTAGATACACTAGGCGTTATTCTAAAAATTGGTTCAATGTTAAGTCCATTCAACGGTTTCCACGAAAATATATGTTTGTTCAATGTTTGTGAATATTTCTTACATTTGTTTACTTATTCCGTTTAAAGTTTATAACTGAGCCGCAAATTGTTTATAAATAATACGAGTACTGTTCAGGTACTCTTTGAAATCTTATGTAAAGACAATAGCTAATTACATAAACAACGGATTGCTCAGCTGTTATGTGTTATTGTGTTCCCATATAAAGGTTATCACAAGTTTTTCAAATTAACATTTTGTATTTTAACTTAAAAAAAACGAAACCGCTTATTTTTTGGCAATAGGCAAGAACTATTATAGCCTTAACTATAAATTCATCCTTTCTACTTCATCAAAAGTCCAATTATGCTAATTATCCAGAATTTCAGTCTCAACAGTTCACTATAAACCACTACGGTACAAAATTATTCAACCATATTAACGATCTCAATACATATAAAACGATACTGATGCATTTTTAACGATACACTAGTGCAGACATCGGCATCGTTCATCATAGCTGAATAGCCGTGCAACCATTTAACCATTTTCACGGGTCGTTAGCCTCACGAAAATATTTTTGCAAGAGATTTAAGGCTGGAAATGTGCTCTATAGAGTACAGAAGGAAAATGACCGTCTATGTACGTACACGAGGAAAGGCAACGACGGAAGAACGTTTTAACTGGAAAATTCTGGAGGTTATAGTTTGAAAATATTTTTAAGGGAGTTTCATTTTTATTCTTATTTTTATCGTAAGTCTCTTTTCTTTGTGTTTACTGTTTTGTCGTTAGGTAAAGCTTTGTTAAGTTTATGGAGAACGTATGTATGAATGTAGTGAGAAGTTGATGCAGATAAGTGGACATGGCTCTTAGTAAGGAAATTGAATCAAGGAAGGGAATACCTTAGTTAAGCTTTTAAAAATCTACTTTATTTATACCCATGTAAGCAAAAAAACGCAGTCTGAATGTCTATATGTTTGTCTATTAGTTCTGACCGATTTTGACGGGACATTATTGGCAGGAAGCTGATATACTAAGGACTAACTTTGACTACTTTTATTAGTCACAAAGTCCACGTTAGCAAAGCCACAGGTATCAGCTAGTTCGCAATACATCACGAGTAGTTCACACAACTGCAAACATTTATAAAAACAATCTGTCTGTATTCGATTGATGATGCAAAGTTAAATGCAAAATTCGTTCGAAAGGAAATAACGTCGAATCAATTTGGGATGGAAAGTGAAAAATAAATCACAGGTAGGTACAGCTGCCCCACATAGACGTAACTCGATATCAGCGCCCCGAGCTGTGCTCTGACCGAACTGTTCACATTACGGGAACGCTTGTAGAGATATGTGCATCGAACGTTTATTGGATGTCCTTTGTAGCAATGGTCACAATTAAGACGTATTGACTTGATTTCATTATTTGCTTAATGCTTATTTAATTTATACATCTTTATACTCTTATACTTTATTATATAAAACTGAAGAGTTTGTTTGTTTGAAAGCGCGCTAATCTGAGGAACTGCTGGCCTGATTTGAAACATTCTTTTTGTATTGGATAGTCCATAAAATATCACGCTAAGATCAAAAAGAAACGAGCATATTGTTCGACTATTTTATTTAACACTTTATTTATGTACAAATATCATACAATGGCACACTTAAGTAATCTCGAATGACATACTCTACCAGTCATCCGCAGGGTGATTCAGAGAAGATATATCACTTGACTAGTTTTATGAGATCTCGGCATGGCTTGAAACTAGTCGAGTAAGTTAGATAAGTTAAAATAATAATTATTATGTCACACGATAGTCATAATACAAACAATAACAATTAGGTATTAAATCAAGATAGTTATAATATACATATTAAATGCATTCTCAAAATACACTTTGAGAATCCCACTACACCCAAGAATACAGATGTAACATTATCTTTCAATGGTTCCTTGATACAATGGCTGTGTGAGTGAACGTTCAATATAATATGTGGGAAGTCGTACATCAACTCCATTCATTTGAACTGTGTCATCATTTGAAAGATGATAAAACTCTAGCCTCCATCCCTGGTTGTGCAAAATATTATTGAGTTTTCAGATTTCGAAAAAATACAGTGTAACCAGAGTCAACTATGCTGTTGTGTGGTAAAAACTCACTTTATGTTACGTGGAACTAATAATACCAAGTATAGTGTAGATGGGTAGCTGTCTTAATTACGTAGAATCTATTATTGGAAAATTATAATTGGCTCACATTATAAAGCCAAGAATAACTAACTATTGTTAAATATGACGCCAGTATTTCACCACGAAAAAAACAACGTTTTACAATACCAGTGGGACGGAAAAAATATAGCTGTACTTACAGCTACCTAATTCTACACATTACTAATGTTTTACAACATAAACAATAAAAATCTATTTTGACATGCATACTCAGCCATAAATTCATTAAAACGCGTTTACGATTTTATTCAACTATAAATAAAGTGGGTCAACTCTTTCGTCGTTTTTAAGAAAACAACAAAAAGCGAACAAATATAAATTCGGACAGCATGGAATGATTCATCAAACGTAGAAATAATAGAAGCTTGCGTCCGCGCATTCGGTAGAAGTAACGAAAATTGACGAATTCACACATTTTTCTCTCATAGCGTTGAACTCTATGGAGGTTGTACAAACAATGATGGTGATGATACTATGACTCATGTAACTGCACTAGACGATAAATAGCTTCGCGTTCCCTCGGACAATGATCTGACAGCGAGATAAATTCCAGGAACAATTTCTTCAAACCCAGTTTCATTTGGAAAATGGTACTTTCAAACAGATAGGGTTACTTCAACAGGAGATACGGTAGAATGCTTGAAGATTATTGGATTTGTGTTGCAAACGATCTTGCAGCGAAGGATTATTGTGACTACCTATTTATTGCTTTTAATGTTATACAAGATAGTTATCTAATCTTATTTCGATTTCCGTAGTTTTCAATTAGGATTTTTTCGTAAAATACTCTTGTGGTATAGTTCATATAGTGAGGATCACTGTAACTAGTAAAGTTATTCGACTACCTCCTTATATATACTCGTAGGCGCATACCGAGCAAGTCTCAATCACGATCCATCGCCAAGATAAAGGTTTTTGAAATACTTTGTCCCGTTTACAACAAATAATAATAACACGCAAAATTATATGCATTCTAAGTACCTACACCTCCACCTTCACCTTTAGGTAATAACAAAAGTTATTGTTACAGTATTCGGAATATTATTCTGCGAACAAGGATTAAAACAGCCAGCACAAATTCAAGCTCGCTCGACCGTGCAAACGAGCACACACTAGCTTAGAAATACACAATATCAAAACTTTATCCCAACTTACTACACGCTAAATTTAATCTTCAGTATCTTAAAGTTCTGCGGCATGTTACGTATCACGTATGTACAAAATTGTTTAGGGATAGCTTGGGAAAACCGTTAATAATTCTGTACACAACATATCTTCAAGAAACCGTAAAACAAACAGAGAATATTAAACTCATGCGCGGTATAACTCCGGGGCAGTCAGGGGTTACTGAGTTAAGATGGCCGTTCCGTATGGGTACTTGATACTTTTGTGGCTCCCGTGGGCCTTAACCAAACTGACCGTAAAACGATTTGTGTAAATTAAACAAACACAAAACAATCAGTCTTGCCGACACCCTGATTAATACAGGAGGAAACCTTTCTTTAGTCGTGCAAAAAATACAAATCTATTTTATCTAGCGAGTTAACAACGGATACGGCTAACCAACTTTTGTCGGAACAATAAGTATTTAGTCTTGAAAAAATACTAAAAAGCTGTTGTTCATTTAGCTCAACGGGAGTTGCGGTTTGGATGTATAAGTTAATGAAATAAAAACTATCATTATTTCTAGCTTCTTCAAACAAAAGTATTAGATTTTACTAGGTACTCAAAGTAGGTACACACGGGATTCATCTTAACGATAATGTTGCAGATGAAGTAGACAATGTTAATGAATTTAACAAAGACATTAAATATAATTAAGTTTTTACGATCACAGTAAATATATTACATTATTCTATTCTCCCTCATGTCCTTGTAGATACATGGGCTACACACAAATGGCTCATAAAATAACCTGGGATGACGTATGTGACTGACCGCTAAATACTGATTTGGGAATTCTCGAATTATGTAAGAACGTCTCTATTTCATATGTCAAAACATATTGTTATGTATGGATAATCTAAATTTACGTTATTTGTGTTTTGTTTGATTTGGTTGTTTTTATGTCATAGCACAGAAGTTAGGACAAAATAATTTCTTTCAATAATAAATTATGATATGAATTTGTATCATGGTCAAACATGCATTTTAAAATCGTAGATTTAAATGGACCAAAGTAATTCGTTCTCACACTAGTTTTTAAGGTCAATGGGGGTCAACCGTTTATATGGTGCTGATTTAATCACACAGACAATTAAGAATTGAGAAATAGCCTTTTGCTTGTACTAAGAAAATGAGACTGCTTCCAAAGTAGATACGTTTGTTTTAAGCCTCTTTGCCATCTACAAAATCCTCGCTTCTAATTAGAGAAACAATTAAATGCAGGAACAAATAAACAAAATGTGGAAACATTACGGGACATTATAAAAAAGCTTCTTATGAACCTACTTTAAGTATTAGTAATACCCGGAGCTGCGGACTATCTAGCGGGCTTACCGGGGCTCCGGCTTGAAAAGCAGGAGTAGGAACGGGGTGGATTTTAGTCAGTAAGAGTCTACACTCCCTCTTGCCTCAACCAAGGCGAGAAAAGTCATTGACTGATTTTTCCCCCCTTAAAAAAGTATTTCTAATACTTTTTCAGTCAGAAATACGAGGACAATCCGAGAAAATTCTAAAAGATCACGTATGAGTACAAGAGACCAATCAATGCTCTTCTTCTAATCAAAAATAAACAAATTGTTACTAATTGAGAGCTCTGAACGAATAAAACTAGTTTATACAACTAATATTGCATAAGCGAATAATATTTTCAACCAAGACTTAAAAATACCAGCAAAGAAAAATGTTTTAAAATTCATACTTTCATCATAAATCGTATTTTGCGCCGCGATGCCACAAATAACGTAGAATCCTAGTAAAATTATGGCTAAGCCAAGATTCAGGGAATACTTTAAGTAAATAAAGTAAAAAGCTTCTCAACTTTCTTTAATGCCTACTTAACATTTAATTTAAATATTGTTAAATGTTTCGCACAAAATATAGTCAAAGCCTAATCCGTTCGTTCTGGGTATAACAGTTAATATTTTGAATTAGAATTATATATTTTTTACTACATTCTAATCAGAATAGATTTTAGGGAACAGAGAGTAAAGTTCCCTAAGAAAAGGAGGATCCTCCGACCAGGCGAGGTGATTAGCCTGGCGGGCTTTCTGCCCCACTGTTGTACGTTGGGATTTTCTATCCGTGTTAACTCGCATGCAAACTTCATATGTGCGATGCAGGATATTTGTGACGTCATCCGTTGATTTGCTCGTCGACTTCTGTCATCTGTCACTTGTTACTTGTCAATGTGTCGCCACATCACTCCCCCCCAAGACTGGAGGTCGATCCTGTTGAGACGGCTGTCGATGCTTGAGATGAGCGGTGCCAGAGCCAGTGTAGAATGTTCCTAGTTCCAGTGAGTCGGAACTGTGCCGCTGAATGCCCAGTGAGTCGGGTGAGTCGGGTGAGCGGTGCAGGGTAATACTCCAGTGAGTCGGAGTAGTGATGCTCGCAGTGTCCCACGGTGAGTCGGGGAATAGATGCTGCGAGGGTAGGTGCGTAGTGGCTGGCGTCTGCGTTGACGGGAGGAAGACGTCCTCAGACCGTGTGCAGAAGTGCTGTGCCTAGACGCTGATGAGGCCGTAGGGAAGAACCAGGCTGCATATCTTCGATGTAGCGTGTGGTGGTCCCTGATGAGGCCGAGGATGCTGGTTGGCTGCGACTTGATTACCGCTCAGCGGAGAAGTGATGGGTGAGGGAGATGGCGATAAGGATGACGGTGCTGATCTGCTCCGTGAAGGTTGCTTTCAATCACTCGGGGCCGTCACCACTTTAGGGAACAGAGAGTAAAGTTCCCTAAGAAAAGGAGGATCCTCCGACCAGGCGAGGTGATCAGCCTGGCGGGCTTTAATGCCCCACTGTTGTACGTTGGGATTTTCTATCCGTGTTAACTCGCATGCAAACTTCATATGTGCGATGCAGGATATTTGTGACGTCATCCGTTGATTTGCTCGTCGACTTCTGTCATCTGTCACTTGTTACTTGTCAATGTGTCGCCACAAGATAATCGAATTAGAAAAGAAACACATAAAAGGGTTTTTTGAGGTGGAAAATCATCCAATGCCTTCGCCCGCCTCGAGTGAGGCGAGAGGGAGGATCAAACTCTTACTGACTAGAAACCACTCGTAATGAACTAAAACAAATAGGTAAGCATGTAGTATTTCGATACAAAACCTCAATACATAACCGACATAATCGATTTTTTCAGCAATTATGAACATTTCAGTCTTCGTAATAATAACAACAACGTTGCGCTAGGCCTAATTTTCACACGAAGAAATATTTGCCGTGTCAACAACACATAAATTGTTGTTGACAGTGTGTATGGGAAATATGAGGTCAGAAGAACCGCTCTATAACTGTGTTAGAATCTTGTCTTTATTTACTTTTAATGTTACATATGTACTTACTGAATTTCATCACACCAATATTACAAATGTGAAAGTTTATTTGCTTGGATGTTTGAATGTTTGTGTCAATCACGCTGAAACTACTGAACGGAATTTTATAAAATTTGGTATACAAATAGTGTATATACTGATAGGATCCTTTTTTTACTACGGAAACGCAGGCAAAGCCGCTGGCAGAAACTAGAAGAATACCTAATATTTTGCGGAGAGGTAGCCAGGTTTTATAGACACCTTTTTCTGAGGCGGAAAAATCATCCACTGTGTTCTCCCCGCCTTGGGTAAGGCGAGAGAGTGTCAGACTCTTACTGACAGAAAACCCCCGTTCCTACTCCTGATTAGATACGGGTCGCAGTAACCTGTCAGGTTGTCTGCAGCTCTGAACCTAGCTTTGGGATTCGCCATGAATATTCTAAGTGGCATGCTAGTGGATAGCCTCGTGCCCAAGAATGGACTAATGATTCCGATGATAATGTGTCCAGGAATAGACAAATAGCCGAATCCCAATGAGTTTCATAAAGCAATTGCTACAGCCAATCTCCTTCATGTTTGTCGTGTTAATTCCTTTATCTCATGTCAATAGTAAGTAGTCTTTCTGTACGATCTTACTTAGTGGCAATGTGTCAACGTTTGCTATGAACATTAAATTAGTTATCATACGTAGGCTTGTGTTTTAGCAGCACTGTGTTAATAAACAGTCTTTGTAATTAGTGCTGTATGTATTTGTGCTGCGTGTTTGATTAATGACTAATTCATCTATTTTTAGTACTTTCGGTTAAGTAACCTAATTTTGAGCCGTAAGATGATTTTCTATTCATTTCTACGCTTTTCGCTTTCGTAATAAGTAAAGGTATGTAATTAATCTCTTTCATGCCATTGGACATACATACATACATATCGTCACGCCTTTAATCCCCGAAGGGGTAGGCAGAGGTGCACATTATGGCATGTAATGCCACTGTACAATGTACACCCACTTTTCACAATTTATGTTGTAAGTCCCATGTGGGTGGCCTATTGCCATATACCGAGCACATTTCCAGACTCCGTGCTACTACTGAAAAAATTTCGAAAATCCGAAAAAAGCTCAGTAATACTTTGCCCGACCCGGGAATCGAACCCGAGACCCCTTGTCCGGCAGTCGCACTTTCGACCACTCGACCAAAGAGGCAATCATGGCATTGGAATTCGCTAAAATGGACGACTTACAGAAAACCAATGTAAAGCAACGCTTGCGTTGTGTTTCGTCGTGTGGGTTACCCCTCCCAAACAAACTAATCCCAGAATGTCCAATAATCCTCAAATTCATAAGCCTTAAGAGACGTAACGCCTCTCGTGTTACGGGTGTCCTATACATGGGCGGCACCGATTCCTCACCATGATACCATTAAGTGATCCGTCTGTTCATTCACTAGCTTATACCAAACAAAAAAATATATAAATTGGAAATTCGACACGAAACACAATCGAAGCGACGTCTACCAATTTTTGTTTACAATGAGATAATACTTATTTACGACATAATTTACTTACTCACTAAGACTGTGTATTTAATACAAGTTACAAAGTAAATAAAAAACAAAGTAGTAACTCTACTATCAACCAAGTCAGGTTCAAGTTAAAACTTTCCGAGTTAATCCAGTAGTAATTTACATTAAAACTTCGCGCTCAAGAGTTAGATGACACCTGTGCAGGTCAAGCTATCATTTCATCAGGTAGCCGTACTTTCGCGAAGTTATAGCAAACTACTCTATTAAAACTCCTTCAAACTTTGCTTGGAGTTCTTATGTCGAGGAGCAGCAGCGAAATAAACTGGATAAACCCCCTAAAGACTTACCTATGATGTTATATTACGAATGGAAGTTATCATAAGCTTCTAGTGCAGGAAAAACAAACATTATTCGTATGAAAGAAAGAAAATAAATTTATTTGGCACAGGCCGCAAAACACACAACATAACAAAAAAATTGAAATAAAAAAAGAACCAGATGTACGCATAAGCATAAAAAAAAAACAAAAAGTTAACATTATGCGTCCCACGGATTCGGATGCACCAACTAGGTCCAATTCAGCAATAATGTCGGATAGCTAGTGCCCGACCCTGGTTTTCAAGTGGACCTGAGTCGAAGATGTGACAGACGTAAAGCAGCTCAATACATTCTATTGAAAGCGAGTGTATTTAAATAAATAATTGAGTGTGTGTATTATAATGTTGGTTCTTATTTTATCTTTTGCGCTAAAAATGTGTTCCCATACAATCCCTTAGCAGTGAACCCTGGCTAATAATTACCCGACGCCATTAAATCCCGGTGGGCGTCGTAAAAGATGACTAAGAGCTTATAACGCGGGAGGAGGATTAGTGAAACCATTTCGTTTTTTTGTGTCTGCCATTAATATAACACAAACTTAGATGTTTCTCCAATGTTAATTAAACAATGTGTGGCTGTGGAGACCCAACTGAAGCAAACTGATGGTTGCTTAATACCCTTAATCTGACATTCACCCCAAGGAAGTACCAACATGTCAATTGACATAATGCTCTAATTAAAAACAATCAGTTCGTTGACCCTCACACATCTCAAATTCCGATCCATAGTACCAGCGTCCCCCTGTGTACTTTAAAATCATGATACCCTATGAACCGAGAGATTTCGTCTACCGACCCATTTATCGCGTTAAATGGTGTAACAGAGCAGAGACTGTGTAATTGTCCAAATTGATATCACAAAGCATCGTTCGCTTTTCATTAGGATTAAATTGGGTGAATATATTTGCATGGTCAGTCTCCTGATTGCGATAGGACATAATGTGGACCATGGATTATGTTAATTTGGGGATAATTAATAGGCTCTTTGCTTTGGGTACAGATGCTGGCACTGCTAAAGGGATACTGTTTACTTATTACATTACTTTCCCAATTCCTATGTTCATTGCTATGATGTAGATCGTGTTATTTTGGTTACAACTGACCAAATGATTAAGTTATCGGGTTTTGTGTCTGAAAATGTTTCCTGAGCAGCTTTAGAATTTGGATTCTTTTGGCAGCATTTGTTTATTTATTTTATGATGTCTGGTAAAAAAATATGCAACCCTTATAAATATTCATCCAATGACTTCTACCGCCTAGAGTGAGGCAAGAGGGAGTGTCAGACTCTTACTGACTAAAAAAATACCTCGTTCTTACTCCTGCTTTCCAAACCGGAGCCCTGCTAACCCGCTAGGCAGTCCGCAGCTCCGGGTCGGCATCAGCCCGACTCAGTCTACAGACGGCTACAAGATCTTTTAATAAATAAAGTTACAAAATCAACATTATATTCTACTCAACAACTTATTAAGAATTTTATAAAGAGCTTTAACTGTATTCAGTTTTTTAATAAAATCTTGGTCTTTGCTTCACTTTTCTTCAGCTACAAAGCACAAAGTCACTTGGAATGTTATATTTTGCTGTGACATAACAATGAATGTTAAGAAATAATGTTCTTTGTCCATTAGTCGTAATTAGATTGTAGCGTATAGTATCAAATTACTTCGACACTGTTTCTCTGTTCAAGACGAGGCTTGTATTCCAGCTTCGGGAAGTTTCGAAGAAGTTTTCTTGTACAGCTAGTTATAAGTCTTATTAATTGTGTCAAGCAAGACTTTTGTACGTTGTATCTGTGTTTTCGCATTGACTACAGAATTACTTGCTTCGGCGGGCTGAATTCAAAATTACCTACTGTTCAGCTATTGATTTGCCTGTTTCCAAGTGAGATATCTATTATTATGATTTAAGACCTATTGGACTATGGAAGACCAATAGGTCTTAAACCCTAGACTAACGTGTTACTAATCTGCAACTAAAGTAACCTGTAACCTGTAAAACTGTAACTAACCTGTTTAAATCGTCTAGTTTTTAAATCTATGTGACAGTTACCTATGCGAGTTGTGAGACTACAAATGATCTTAAGCGCAAACTAAGACAGTATCATTCATTAATGATGATCATCCAACGAAATGACTTCTATATGAGCTGGTTGGAAGCACCTGCATCCAATGGCTCGCTGACCTTTATTATTATTATTAGATCATCGTGGTTTATATTTCATTGCTCATACAATCCTTGGGTAACAGGACTAGTGAAACAAAATCCTGGAATACTCATCATACATTTCTATGGAATAGAATTACCAATAACAATTAAACTGGATGTGACCTTAACTCCATATACCAAGGAGAATGTTAATCGCCTACGTGAATCATAATAGATATAGCCTTTAATTCAACTGTTAATAAAACTGATATAAACTATTGCTATAGCGCATTAGTAATAGTGTCACGCGTCAATTTAACACATTAGTTCAATTGCTAGGGACCAGGGACCATGGAAGGACACCGTCTGTATTAAATGGTCTTCCGAGGAAGACGAGGGCTTTAATTCTGTTTGTAAAGCATTCTCGCACTTACTGGTATTTGCTTTAAGGTCCTTAATGTAATGTAGCTAAGTCCCTATATGGAAGTGTGGGTTCATAATTATAATACACCTACTTATCTCCTAAATATCTACAATAAGGCAATGATGTAATATTATCTTTTTTGTTGAGATTAAATTCAGCCTTTATTATTTTTGGTCAAATATTAGTACGAGTTTCATTAAGATTTATAGTGAACACCTGACTCATTTTTTAGTAGAAAAATAAGCTTCAATTCATCTTTCTTTGCATTAACTTCACTATAAATCATTACATAAGCCGTACCTACCGAATCCTTGCAAGATCATGTTATCTGCAAACCATTTTTCATCTGCCCACCTGAGCATTAATCAATCTATTCTTATAATGGCCAAATGTAAACAGGCCCACCCTTTTAGCAGGTATTTATATGGAGTTATTTGCTAACAGCCTTCGTTCCCACGCCAACCGCCTAAGACGATCACTTAAATCTGTGATTGACACAAAATGGTTTAAGTACCGTGATGTCAGAACTTTTGAACATCAGAAATGAAAGGAAGCTTTCCTTCTTAAGAGAGTCGAAGATGGATGTGTCAGAAAGATCATAGAAGGCCAAACAAATAAAACGTTAAGTCAACCATATGTGCAAACCATAATCGTAACACACCATTGATGTTAACGTTAATACGTAATCATAAAAATATATCACAATAGCTATAAGTGTCAATCTGTCAGCAAACTATGACAAGATCATCAAATATCACAACTGAGTGTTTTGCTTACAGTACTAACACCTACATAAGTACCTATTTTTGTATAATCTCATTCAGTATGGAACGGCCCGTTGTAAAATCGCTCATTATAATTTTATGGTCCTAAAGATTTTTTACGTTTTCAACATAAAACAAGAACGTAATCTCAGGAAATGTGTTAAAATATTTAAACGCTAATATTTTCGGGTACGCCATTTTTCCATTTACTAAAAATTAATGGTTGGATGGATGTAATAATGAACATCTTGTGACAATGTTTAATGGTCCTGCTAAGGCGATGGAGTAACGTCGTCGGGCCGAAGGCTTGGATGAACAATATTAGTTCTAAAGCAACATATTTGAATGACATTGTTCCCCGAAGCTCCATTTAGGCAGCACAAAATACGACGGTTTATAATATAATCTTGAACAAGTTGTTTCAATGTGCGTGTGGTAAGCACGGCTTCAACTACTAAAATAATTTTAGTGTGTCATAAAGTCTTTCGCAAAATTAGGTGGCTTATATTCCCTTAAAATATTCTAACTTTTACGTCCCCAAAATTTTAGCATACGCTACTGAAGTGCAGACAACGCGAGATAGACACTTTATAGTACACGTTAAATAAAGCTTTCTCGGGCTTACATTGACGGATAAAAGCAGACGGTAGAGAGAAAGTGTTTGTGTTTTGCAGGATAAAATCGATTGCTTGAATATTATTTTTGAAATACTAACTCTATCCTCCATATTCTGCTTTTAAATACTGCTGCTATAAGAGCAAATATGAAAGCAATTCGAATCAACTCAAAATAGTTTCCAAAGTAAACGCTTTTAACCAAACAAAACATCAAACACCACAGCTTTATTGCATAAATAAGGCCAGGTATACAAATAAGGAATTTATGACGTCCACAAATAAATCGAACTTAAAATGCAAACTTAATTGCCGGAGCTAAGCCTAAACTCTCGCGTTTGATTGGCCAGCTGTCAATTTTACGATAGATCCCGAACTAATTCGAATGAAGTGATTATGTCCACAAAGTGGCCAAAAAAGCCGAGCGCTATAACTCAAACACAACAGTCGTAAAACGACAATGACGTAATCCGGGCCAGTATACCCTGCAGGGCTTTATGGGTGTTTAGTAAAACAGGTCACTGGGATGGAGGTCGTAAAGAGAAGTTTCCTAGATTGGTACAAGCTGGGAGATTTTGCGGTGACCCGATTATGAGGTGTAAAAGAAAACTAGAATGGATTTTGGTTACTTGGTTATGACGAGAGTTACGCAAGGTTGCATTGGAAGGTTTTTAGAATATTATCGGTACCGTCAGATGACTGTACCACGGATGATGTGATAATATACGGTACGATACGATTTCTATCTAGTAACCTTAAGTAATTTGTAATTATAACGCCAAATTTTGACTTTGCTGAAAACTGAATTTATCGAAATATGGCCAAAACTGCCATATGGCCAAAACTGAAACACGTGAAGTTTGATAACGGATTTTGATTTTGTTACCTATACAAAAATAATAATAATAGGAATTTAATATCAATTTTAGCCTACCTACACCTAGTAGTTGATGGTCAAAAGAGATTTCAGAAACAGTGCCAATTAAAAAACAAGGATATTTCAACTTTTGCACTTCTTTGTACCAAGCACGATGTTGGCCGGTGAAGTTTTTTGGTTAGTTTTTTACAAACTCTTTGCTTTATTTGGTGCTTTCTACTCCATAAGCGCCGACGGAGCTATTAATTTGGTGTGGTCCAGAATTCTGTTGTGGTGCTACGAACGAGCGTTTATTACAAGGTACAATAATAACTTTGTTGTTTCTGATGAAGTGGCAAGCTAAAACTTTTCTTGGTTACATACATAAAAAGTTGATTTTGCAATGAAAAACTTTTCTTTTTTTTCCTGTTCTATTTTAGCAATAATATCAACTTTTGAGTAGTTTTTATGTCTATTTGTGTTTTGGTTTCAGTACCTAAATAATAACACTTGCAAAAAATCCTATCAAATGGTCTACCATGAACCCGACCTTTCAGCAAAGCACTGTGAGTACTTAATAACGTAAAGTGACCCTACTTGGGAGTACTTAGTACCTACATGAGGAGTACCGTAACCATTACTTCCATTTGACTCAATTGCCACTTTGATCAGGTCCTCAACCTTTGACTCACCTCAAACCGAATCACTAGAAGGTCCTTCGACAACTAGATCAAACAAGCCCGATACAATCACGTGAAACTCTTCAGGTAGACACTCTGGTACCTTTAGTAACTTTTCACTTCAATAGGTAAGCTAAGATTCGTTTCGTATGTTAGATGTCCATTATTGTTTTATTGACATATAATGCCTACTTTTGGTTCATTTTGTCATGTGAATAAAGGGTTAACTGAATGTTAGGAATTCCGATGATTTTTTACTTCATAAAACATACCCTTAATTCTCGACCATAGAGATTTTATTAATCAATTCAACTTCATTACGTCTGCCTATACTAAAGTTTTCACAAATGAGCTTATATCATCTTCAACACTATCTATCATTGTAACTAGCAAAAATAATTAATTATTTTACCAGTTAGTTTAGTTACTTTTGCATTTATAGAGTAAAGATAAATGTATAATAGGTATGTATCTGCATTTAAAATATGACTTATATTAGCAAAATTAATAAAAAGTTAGTTTAAATAATTTTTCTGTTGTGGACTCCAGTAACAATCCAAGCGTCGTTGACCTACGTTGCTTCTCGACCTACTCTGCTTTTGTTTTTAGCCTGAGACTTTTCTCCACAGTTATAATTAGGTCCAGTTATCATTGTTTAGTAGATCTTTACACTTAAATGTTAGTAAAACAATACCTTTTATTATTGTTATCGTCATCTCCGTATCTTCACACCTTTTATTCATGAAGGGGTAAGCAGAGATGCACATCACGCCACGTAATACCACTTTTCACCATTTGTGTTATAAGACCCATTTAATTATTGTTAATGAAGTGATAATTTGGCTTATACTGTTTTTCGAATGCTTATTAGTTTCAGGTCAAAAATATTTTTTTTTTTACTGTGGATGCGAGTTTAACCATTCATGTTATCAGTGTAACATCTAACACTGAATAAAATCTCGAAATCATAGAAAAACGTAAAATAATAATAATGATACCACGGATCACAAAAATCCGACGTGAAACGCCCTTAGTACGAGTTTATCACAGGCCTAATTAACCACCACCCCCATTATTACCTAATTCCCTAAATTTTAATATAATTGATCCCCAGTCCACATAGCCGATGAGTCAATCATGTCATCCATTTATTTATTCATTCATTCATTCATTCATATCCAACCATTTTACCAGATAATTACACCCGCATCAATTACATTGCTCACTTAATTTACCTTCAGTTAGATATCCAAACACCCTTGAAACCCATTTGTTTAAACTTCCCAAGTTCCTTTATACTTGTAACTACGTAACAGGCGTTGCGTAACATTTAATTTTAACCAGATTATGTTCGAATTCTCGGTAACTGCACGTTACGGATATTTATTAACTGATAGTTAACCCGTTGTACCGTTTCCACGTGTTGTCTAACCGTTGCGCTACTATTTATTTATGTTTTGTATATTTTGTTTATAGTACGGTGCTGGGCAGAGTATGTGTGTGTACCTATATAACCTAAAATTTAGGGCACATGCTATTGTCGTGTTTTCATCAGATCCTGTTTGTGTTATAGTTTTTATGGGATTATGGGATAGATGATAGTTAATTCCGTTTATAACTTTCATACCCGAATTTAATAAAAAAACTCGGTTATCAGCTACGAAACTGAAGAAGTCAGTGCATGAAATTTGTTTTTTCCGACTACACTTTAGTTTACTTTTCGAGTCGCAGCCCCGACCTCCTCGGCCTACTAAACTGGACTAACTAGTCCAAACTCTACCTAACATATTATTTTCGAAAAGCGAAAAATGTTAATAACATATTGTCTATCTAGAGAAACTAACACGTGACCATTGTTGTATTAAAACACCCATGAATGCACGAAACACTTAACTTCAAACAGTGACACCTTTTTTTGATCAGGGAAATCATCCAATTGCTTCTCCCGCCTTTGGCGAGGTGAAAGGGAGTGTCAGACTCTTACTGACTAAAAACCACCCCGTTCCTACTCCTGCTTTTCGAGCCGGAGCTTTGGTAAACTCGCTAGGTAGTCCGCAGCTCCGGAAACAATCACAATTGCGTTAAAGCCTTAGAGGATACCTATTAAAAACTTCACATTATGCGCACACCTACCCCTAAGATAGTATAAATTGTATTCCATAATAGAAATCTAATAAAAACTTAAAACCACGTTTTATAAATAAAGCCAGGAACATCTGTGAAACTTTTATTTCTGACACGCTCATCTTTATTTGTCCATAACATAAACAAAATTCTAATAACCAATGTTTATCTGTCAGTTACCAGAACTGGTTTCTGTTATCTGAATACAAAAGAGACATTGTCGGTGGTTACTGTAAAAAGTTCTTATCGTTTTACGAGCATGTTATCATGAACGAACTTTTTTTCTCTATTCTAACAAATAAACGGTAGTGCTGATAGTCATGCAGTTAATCAAGTAATAGCAGGCGCAATAGAAATATGTTTGAGTACTCGAATTCAGAAGTTTCAATAGACCTCTATTTCATTAGATTAGGACACCAGAAGGCTTAGTCTTGAATCCAATTCCGATCGATCGACATTGATATTGTGAAATTTTGTACTCTTGCGATACTAGGGCCCATTGCATCCGTATTGCGTTGATATTGAATGAACTAAATGGTATTGAGTTTAGTTTTATATTCCGTACTCTGAATGCTATTTTAACAGCTACGATTGGGGTTGACTAGTATTGATATCAAAAAAATCTATAATTATTTAATTTAAAATTTCAATAAATTTTATAGGATTGAAATTAAATTGACATTTTATGGAAGCAACTTGACCGCGCAAACATCCCTTTCTTTTCATATTCTCTCGTTTAATTTTCTTGTTTACAAAGTAAATTATAGTAAGTAAGATACCTATGTTGAAACTCAAAAATAAAATCAGGAAGGTTAAGTCCATACAGGATTACACGTTAAGTCCATCGCATATTTCGAACGATAAAATTAGAAAAAAAAGTTTTAAAAAAGGAATAACATTGCATCCGCCATTTTAGAATCCACTTTACCTATCATTATCTGCTGCTAGTACTCTGGGAAGCACTTTAGGACCGGAATGGCATAGAAGAATAAATCATTTTTACAATTTACGGGCGACTGTCGGAATCGTTTTAGTATTTTACTTTTAACTAGGGCAATGGACGGTTTCTGTTAAAAAAAGAATATTGCATATCATTTTTAGGGAATGTATTGTAGATTAATCATTTGAAAATCAAATAATTCTTCACTAAAGAACTGATTTGTGGATTACGTAATACCCAACTTATCAATGCACCAACTGTGCTCACATACTAAGCAATTAGACGAGAATCAAAACAAGAGAATTAAATGTAACAAGCGGCACGCGAAATATAGAGATTTAGCCTGATGCGCTTGGGCACGCGATGTCAAGCTTCATTACATTCTTGATAAGGAAGCCTGATTAAGGAGCCTTACGTAACCTCGCGCCGTGCACAAAGATACCAGCAAACAGGATAGCATTTGTTTTGTAGTTACTTTCTGTAGTAGAAGACCAAACATATCTTGTAACCAAAACAAGGAATAACACCATTACGTAAAATAAGAACTGAGTCTCACATTTTTGCCTAAAATATTTACCCTATTACCTGAGGCAAATTTTGTGGATAATTGAATTGCTAGTAATTCTAAAATTCCCTTACCGGTCAAGAAAATTAATCACAGCTAAGCAAGGGAAGCCTTCAAATTTTTCCTCATAAACAAATTTATTTTGGTGCCTCGCTCATTTCCGACCTTAATCATTCCCAAAGTAATTTATTTTTAAAAGCTGATATAAATATTTCAAATGATTCAGGTCACGAATTCTCTGAACATAAGTCAAAAAATAAGCTAACAAGTGCACTAAATGGCGTCTTTAATTCTAACCGCGAATGGCTTTGAAGTGCAAGCGAGCGCGAAAAAAAAATGTTTCTATACAAGTACTTCATTCAAAACATATTTAAACACGCGCAGTGAAAGAACTTCCTGTATTTACCCAAGCGTTTACTTTCAGTAAAAATATACTGACGAAGGAAGGCTCGGAGTTGTAAGACAAACTGGGGCGATGCATGTAGGTCACTCCGTGTGGTCGCAGGTTAAATTATGCATATAACTGCAGCGGCTGTCGATAACTCGCTGCCAGCCGGGATAAATTGAATGAAGCCCGTCTATCAAGCAAAAAGGGGAATTCATATCGGAGAAAATGTTGCTTTAAATAAAAATATTATTCTCTCTGAATTTAAATTAAATATACCTAGGTAATTAGGTATAATTCGCAGAATTCCTTTCTGAAATTGTATTAGACTGGAAACTTTGAAATACGTTAAAGCACAACTTAAGACCTTAATTGTAGCAATTCAAGTTGATAGAGTGCACAACACAAAGCACTTTCCTCCAATCAAGTTTCTCCATTTGCGGAAAATTAAAAAGGACTGAAGACGTGACGTCTTTTGTTCAGTGCGAACTCTCAAATAATTTGGAAAAGAATTTATTTCATGAGTCGCATATTAAAATCCATTATTCTCTAATTTGGAAGACGACTTCGTGCAGACGAGAGATATTAAAGACCAAGATGGCGATGATAACCAAATAAAGCATAAATTAGAAGTACGATTTAACTTGACTATTGATGGCCTAACAATTAATTCAGTCTTTAACTTACCATCCGTCTATGCCCAAACTCAGCACAATCAAAAAGATAGATAGCCTTAGTTTGCAAAATTCCCGACTTGGGGCAATTTATGAGCTATCGATATTCCGGAACTATTAGAAAAGAGGAATTTTGTACAATAATGGTAACAAAATTGTTTGAAAATAAAACTAAAGCGGGTTGCATCATACCACCACTCACTGAGAACCAATTCCATGATAATAATTGAAAATTTTGAAATCGAAAAATGGCATTTAAAAATCGCAGTCATACTTGCATTAACTAACAAAATGTCTACATTTGTCATGATGCACATCCTTATACAATACGTAGATAAATACATACACAAACAACACTACTGTAATGACACAGTTCCCTTTGTGAGATATTTCCAACGGTTTCAGTGTTCACTAGAACTCTACACACTTTTTAGAAGTTCCGTAGCTTTATTCTGTTATTTAAATGAAATAAACATTTGTTAAAGAACTTTGTAATGAGCTAGTACGTTGTTACGTTACATTTTATGCGCAATCAAAAGTTTTCGAGATACTTTCGTTTTTGTCGTCGAATGTTAGTTTCGGGAATATGTCTTATCGTCACTAATTTAGTTGTAACTACACTTTATATCATATTGAATTAGTTTTTCTGTTCGTACATGTAAATGTAGAGCCATCCCGGTAAAAATATTTATTCTCAATTATAGTTTATTTAATCCATGTTTTCATAGAACCAGGTCAGTGACTGTTTCTACTGCTTCATTAAATTTTACTAGTATCATATGGGTGACAATTACCATAACGAAGCTTTTGACCACGGGAACCAATCCTACAATTATAATAATAGACTCTGCTCATGAAGTATTACGGTAGTTACAAATCAACAAACCTGCCGCAAACAATTTATGGTCTGATGGGCCAGTGAGCCTAAAGGACATCCATTACCAATGCGCACCGTCAGATTCTAATAACGAAAAGGATAATATATTCCTTTTTGGTACCTATTTTAACCAAACAAAAGTATTAAAGATAAAAACATATTCTGACTTATCTATTTTCTCAGTTCTCTTAGATACTCATTTATCATTTTAAGGACTTCTCAGTCGTTTATAAGCTAGTTTGTATAATTCAAAAGTCTCATAATAATTTGATAAAGTGAAAAGTCTTTCTTCGGTCTTGGTAAATGTCGCTCATTACCACAATAAATGTGAACTCTTGAAAATAAGACGTTGCAATATTGCAGAACTAAGACGCACAACGGAAATTAAAGTATAAAGAAAATCTCACTCATACTCGTATCATTTCATTTTATTTCGCTAGCTTTTACAAACTCGTGAAAACTTTCTATTGGTACAAAAGAATTTTCCTCTATTTTATTTTCGTGGGTGAAACTGGTGTTCGGATAACTCGCCTACCTACAGCATTTTGGGCTTCCATTACTCTTAGTAAACTATTGTATTTCTTTGGATCACGTAACAGATGCGAAGTTAAATGCCGAATCGGTCTAGAAAACGAAAAACTTATTCATAGATGTTTATACAATAGCAGTAGCTATTAAGGGCATTATGTCGTTATGTGAACATGCTAATATAAGTACCTAATTTGATTCTCGGAAAACACAAAGTCAATGAAGTAAAAAACCACATAACTTACGTCTACCAGTTTATCTTACAAACACAGAAGCGACTGTCAAACTATCATAAAACTATTTATAAATGACCAAAGCTTCTACAGAACTCAACTCTGGACAGTAGTACACCTTTGTTACAAACCAAAAATAACCTTACGCTACATACAGTTCATTAAATGGATTGTAGGCAAGGTGCCCGAACAATCACTTGAAACACTTGAACTGTCTACTACGCGGAGTGCCGCGTGGGAGACGAACTATTCGACACATAAGTAGTTCGAGTATTCACTATTATTACAAATAGGTACAGATACAAAAGAACCATCTTTTGTTATTGATTTATTATTAATAGCCAGTAAGTCTACTGCTGAACTATGTTCATCTGCCTCCTCTGCATAAAAGAGGTTTGCCATAATGACCACGCATAACAGGCAGGTTTTAAAACGATTTTTGGAGTCTCTTGCTCGTTTTTCTCCATAGGAATCTACACTTTGGAACAAGCAAATAGCTGTAATAGATGACTGACCGACAGACAGACGTTATTAATATTATTACATTTACTTTGACGTTCAAAAGTGCCTTCCTGGTCTATTTGAAATAAATAATTTTGACTTTGATGTGATGTATCAGTTTTAATATCTGATCTCTGTCAAATGTTTAGTTACACAGCTTTTATGACACCCACGGGTAGAGTAGGGGTAAAAAAACGTATTCTACTTTGCCTTCATCCCACAGCAAATTGATTTATAGTATGGATTGGTAACAAAGTTATCTCCGGTCTGTGATACACAGCTTTTAACACCGACCGCTGGCGATTTAGCTGATTTCGATGAGTTGATTCGATTGCTCGATGATGCGAGGCTGGAGCGATATCGTCAGTGATACGCATACTGATTTAGTTATCATATCACCCGTCGCTGATGATAGAATTAGCCCTGATGCTCTAAGTCTAGTAGATGCAATCTACCTTTTGACCTGTATTAAAATTTAACAACCATCGCCAGCTTAATGCATATCTAATGCACCCTAGATAGTTGCCCCGTTTGCGTACGTCCTGCTAGATTTTAAAAACTTAGAAAACACATTTCTTGTAAAAAGGAATCCAGCTTAAGGAAGATATCGGTACATCCTATAGATTCGTTACTTAATTCGTTTATTTTTCTCTAAAATTAAATCGAACGTGATGGTACATTCCAAGATATTAAATTAGGACTGATCCTTCTGAATATCATCTTTTTCATTATCATCTATTTATGCTCACAATAGATACTCCTTGAAACATACATAATATTATCAGCTAGATACAGAAAGCAGCCTTTTACATAATGCTGGTACTTTTGACATGCTATTTCCTAGATGAGATGTTTTCTTTAGACGGGAAAAACTTGAGCGAATGGGAATCCACCGGAAATTGTGGTTCAGAACTAGTTCTTTGAAGCAAAAGATGTATTTGATTATATTTTTCGTATGAGATACGCTCAAACTTTAAATATTTTGTTAGTAAATATATGTAGGTAATATTGTGTTATCTAAATCAGTAAAGTAAGTATGTTACCAACTCGATTAGAAGTTACAAGTTTTGATCACCTAATATGGGTACGACATGGACAAAAACTACTAACAAAGGACCCTAAATTAAGCACAGATTACTTTGACCTTTACATCTATTGAAATCATCCCAAAACTTATACAATTACCAATAGGTATCCAGTTAGTTACAAGTTGAGAATTCTTCCTAAATAATCCTATTGTACGTAAGTAAACACAAAGGAATGTTTATACAACATTATCGCCGTTTCTAGTATGCAACTATGTGCGAGAGTTATTTGACGTAGCCGACGTAGATGGTACGCAAACCGCGCCACACACAATCATGTTGACCTATCTAATCTAACTTGAGAAGTTAAACTGTTCTCTATATTCCTCAAGCCTGAATCGTATTACTGATATCTTCTTCCGTGGCGTAATTCAGATAATTTAGACAGTAATTGTGTGCATATGAGTTCGTCGGTGAACGAAATTTTAACGTCAGTTCCTACCTACATAGTTATAAGTCCCTATTACATTCGTGTAGTAAGATTTAGTTTTCGCTTTTCAAAAAATCTAATGATGCCTATCCAAATAACACCCAATCTGCTTATAAACTTGCGAAGAATAAAACAAACTACCTCGTTCAGCAGTTATTGAATGCTGCGAGCTCTACAAACAATCGTTTAGATGTTTTTATTTTCGTAAGCCTGATTGCACATGCAGCGTTTGAAAATGCCTTCTTTGTTTGAACAAAAGGTATGTTTTGATTCAGCTGCACGTTGCACCCGATAGTACACAATATTGCAAAATTTATTAACTATTGTGTTTACATTCGGATCGCTCACATTTAGCATGCAGCACCGGTGGTTGGTTTTAGTGGAGGATTAGCTTGAACTAATATTGCTAGCGGTCCTAGGAGACAGCTGAGATAATATCAACATGGGCAACGGCATCTGCCTCGGTACTAATAACATTATGCTGCGGTCAACAATCCAATCAACTGGGAGGATTATGCCAATGTCTTTCCGAGATCGTTTGTTAGTGTAACAGCGGTCCGGAGACCTGCTACCATTTAATATGGCATGATCGTATTAAACTAAGCTAACCCCAATATAAATGAAATGTAAACACTACCACAAAATCATAAGCTTTTATCTTTCACAAGCAATATTCTCAGAAATTATACCATCCCATTAACAGAAAGTTTTTTCAGAATTAGGCCTAGCCAATAAGGAAAAGATTTACTTCCAAATAAAATGGATATTTTGTTGGTGGTAATTACTTGTCTATCAGTGGCTATCGAGGAAGACAGTGAGAGCTTAACCTAATTACTTCCTCGCCTGACAACTGACCATTGTTGTTGAAAAGTGGGTAATAAACCTATTTTACTTATTTCATCTTCCCATCCATTAAGGGAAATGGCATATGAATGGAGCAGTCATTTGCGGAATCACTAAATCCAATTAATTTATTGCCAAATCATTTCCGAATGCACGAACATATTTTGGTGTCGAACTGAACTGACGGAGTTTGTTACACTTTTCGTGGTTGTTTCATATTTTCGGAACTTTTCTGTACATCGAGCACACATTCATAACTGTTCTAAAGCGGTATTCAGAACTGTTATAAATCGCTATGAAAGTTTTTCCGAAATATTTTTACCCATCGTTACGTGTTTTATTTGTTCGAGTTTAAAAACTTTTTGCTTCCTGAAAATTCAAATATTTTCTAGTTTTCCATGTTCTAACATTTTACGTATATTTATTTACTTTAGTTCTCGTTTGTGACATACTATTGACAAAATATATAGGAATGTTACAGGTACTTACTAGGGAGATTTAATTTAGTACTCATTTCACTACTACCATGAATATTGGATCATTATTTAATCTGCCATTAAAATCCTTTTTCAAGCTTATAAATCGATAGAGGACACTTTTTTAATAAAGGGCTCCTTTTATAACGCATTGCCTGCCCTAAAACAATAGCTATTCCTACTTAATTCGTATTCATGTTTGTGCCCATTAGACCAACAGGCACTAACGTTTGGTAACGCTATCGATATCTCATTAATATGCAAGTTCACGTAGCGTCCATTCCTAGTTTATTTCCAAAAATTTCGAAGCTTTAGGCAAAAATACGTGATTAGTCTTTTGTACTCGTATTATTTCCCAAAGGATATAAAGATATCCAATAAAGGCATGAATATGTAACGTAGGTAATAATGATTAGGTACCGTACATCAGATGAGTAATCGAAGTAATAAATAAATCCAATATCTTTTTTTCCAACCGTAAAAGAGGTCTCGTGCTCGACACTTCCAGTAAACCAGGCATCATAAATTGCAATGGACACAAGAAATTGCAATAAAGTAACTTTACACTTTATCGTATCGAAGAGAGCAATAGTTTTACGTCCAAGAGTTTTACGATCATAGCTTTAGTATCCGTTAGATACACTGCCATATAATGGTCTAGCCGTATAACTCAATAAGTATACTAGAAGGTTATGGAAAGGGGCTATAACCCCATGAAATGATATCAAGCGATGATGATCGGATAATTATCGGCTGAAACGTATTTAGTGTCGAAAATTGTATAATCTTGATATACCTAATAATATCATGATGATTCTACGATTTTAGCAGCAATTTTTTTTGGAGTATGTAGATCGGTTTCCAATGGTTCTAACCTTAATCTCACAGTTTATAGTCATCTAAAGAAGAAAGCGGACCTCAGTGCCACTCTTTACCAATTATATCATTAATCTCGTCTAGTAGACACTGAGACTATTATTAGATAAACCCCAGACTGGGTTCTCCAGTCACGCCGTGGCACAAATTCGCTTGAGTCAATTTATTGACACAACACCACAAACACTCGAAATAGAGCGACCGCACAAACTGGTCCGAAAGAGAAACCATGAAAACCTCCAACTACTGCAAATAAATTCAACTTGAAATTAGATTAAGTGTGGCGGGAAAAATTGTTAAAATAAATCTCCTCTCGCATCGTGGCAGACATTTTTTAATTAAAATTCTGCTCCCGCGATGCACTGAATGGTTCCATTTTTAAATTAATTTCTTTCACCATCTTATCGCTGGCCTGACAGCCACTCTTTACATAAGTTAAATGAATGAACAAACTGTTTACTGTACTTCACTTAATCAGGGGATCTCTTTCAACGAGACAAGTGCTCACAAACTGCCTAAATTAAAATTTGTATGATTTTTCTTCTAACTAACGAGCTATTCATTAAATGGAATAGTTGAAATAAGACTAAGAGAAATGAAATGATTCCAGTATGAGAAGTGGTACCTAGGTATTTAGTAAAGCTTTCATTCTCATGAATCTCAATTCAGTAACTAAAACGACTTTAACGATTTTGGCACAATCACAAATCTCTCAGGTCACAATCCCTTTTTATTTTAACAGTAAGTAGTACATTAAATTCCAACCCTTTCATTTCGAGTTCCTACGAAAAACTTATAAAATGTAAATGGATACCTGGATGAAAGCTACGCTGTTGAACGTAAAAAGTTAGGCCTCAAAGCTACGCTAGGCGTCGTAATTTCATATGCCTTATTCATCTTCATTCTAGCGTTTCATAAATTCCAACATAGATTCTTCTTTGCCTACATACAAGTGCTTACCTGGTAATAACGTTGCCTGGAGTCAGATGGTGGTATAAAAATAGGTTTTTTTTTATTCAGATTATAGGTAATGTGCACTTCTGCCTACCCCTTAGGGGATAAAAGGCGTGACGCTGTGTGTGTGTGTGTGTAATGTTCTGTTTTTTCTTTTTATTAATTATTATTTACCACATATACCTAATTTATCATATTAATTACAATAGTGTAGCCTTAGATCTGAACTGGTCAAACTGTTATGCTCCGGTTGCAAAAGCAAGAGTTAAAATGGGGTGGTTTTTACTCAGTAAGGGTCTGAAACTCCCTCTCGCTTCGTTCAAGGCGGAAGAAGTCATTGGATGATTTTTCCCCTAACAAAAACATAACATCACGTAGGCACGGTGTTAGGAAATCCAATATTTTCCGCAGCAGGTTCCAAATTAAATACGTGCCATTTCCAGAAATAAATTTAATACGCACGTATAAAACAATCTATAATTATATAGGGACTGATACCCAAAATGTTAGATAGATAGGTATATTTTTTAAATATTTAGAATGATTATATTTCTTTATGATTAAACTAAGATTGCACAAGTACAGTGGCGTAGCGTGAGTGTCGGCCGCCCGGGGCGGAAGACAATTTTGCCGCCCCCTTATTTAGGTATTTTAATTTAATGTATACTACACATTACATACATTCATAATAGAGAACTTTTCGGCGAGAACAGTCATGAATCAGAGCACTCCCCGTGGTATAGGCGATATAATGTACAACGAAGCTGTCAAGTCGGTTTTAAATTTCCTGCCACTCAAAAATCCGATTCGCACGCCGCTGACCGCGGTCCAGAGGATGAACCTGGTACTGGGGTGCCCCCGCCCACAGATGAGACTAGTATTCCATATGGGGCCGAACCTGCGCCTTATATAGAAGCAGGCGATGGGCTGGAGTGAAATACTGCCTTGAGCTGTTGAGCACACCAAGCTTTTTCGAGGATAATTTAGCCTTATCCTCTAGATGGTCACGGATATGGACGTCGCTCGAAATGTTGATGCCAAGCATCCCAATTCTAATACCGGGCTAAACACGCCGACCTGTGTCTTAGTAGGGTTAAACTGGAACAAATTAAGTTCACCCCAATCTGAGATTCTCCGCAAAGAAGTCTCGATTTCAGACACAAGTCTGTTTCGGTTCTCGATGACGTTTTCCCGAGAAATGTTAGCGCAAGCGGTATTATAGGCATCACCTGTACTTTCATCCGCATAACAATGAATGCTGCTGATTTGCAACATATCATTGATATGGAGGAGGAACAAGGTAGATGATAGCACGCAGCCTTGAGGGACACCTGCGTTTACAGACAGAGAGTCGGAGCATTCCCCGTCGACAACGACCTTAATGCTTCTGTCTGCAAGGAACCAGTAGACCCATTCGCACAATTTCTCGGGAAGACCATAGGAAGAAAGCTTCGAAAGAAGCGCTTTATGCCAAACCCGGTCGAAGGCTTTCGCCACGTCCAAGCTAACTACCAACGCTTCCCCCTTAGATTCGATCGCCTGTGCCCAACGGTACGGTCAGGTAAACCAGAAGATCCCCAGCCCATCGACTTCTACGAAAACCGTATTGCTGGTCACTGAGTAGCTGGTGATCCTCTAGGTACCGCAAGAGGGGGCAGTTAATAATGGATTTCATTATTTTCGAGAAGAGGGAAGTTATGGCTATCGGTCTGTAGTTGGACGGATTTGTTCTATCGCCTTTTTAGGGTTCCGTAGCCAAATGGCAAAAAACGGAACCCTTATAGATTCGTCATGTCTGTCTGTCTGTCCGTCCGTCCGTCCATTTATTTCCGAAACTGTTGGGCCTACATAGTTGAAACTTTGAAGGTTGATGTATTTCGGTAACCGCTATTCGAATTTTGAATAAAAATTAATAAATTTAAAAATTAAAAGGGGGCACTCCATACATGGAACTGATTCAAAAAAAAAATTTTTTTCAGCTAACATATCCATAATGGGTGTCTATGGATAGGTCTTTAAAAAAGACATTAAGGTTCTTAAAACCATTTTCAAAATTAACCGTTTGAAAGTTAGACGCTTCTAAAGTGGAAAAATGTGTGCCCCCCCCCCCCTCTAACTTTTAAAATAAGAGAAGGAGAAAACAAAAATAAATATATGCTATAGATTTCAATAGAAACTAACAACGAAAATTGGTTTGAACCAGATATCAATAATAGTTTTTAAGAAATAAAACATATTCAAAAACCGCAAATATAACTTTGTCGTTCATACAAACACTATGTAAAACCAAGTTATTTTACAACTTTTATATTATGTCATCTACTTGCTGTTACGGAATCCTTCATGGGCGAGTCCGACTCGCACTTGGCCGGTTTTTGTTTAGGGATCGGATGGACCAAGGCCGTCTTCCATGATTTCGGGACTACGCCTAAAGAGTAAGCTCATTTTATTCGGTCCAAATTTGTACAGTCGACTCTATCTAAAGGTTCCCTCTCGGGGCAGGGCCACTCGTTAAAGGTTCCATTCCACTCACACTACTTTCTGCGATCTCTAGTTGCGAAAAAAAAATAAAATGGTTGAAATATTTACAAATTATTTTTATTATTTATTGTTTAAAATTTGCCGCCCCCTAAAAAGTGCCGCCCGGGGCGGGCCGCCCCTGCCGCCCCCACTACGCTACGCCACTGCACAAGTAGGTACTTACCCAATTGTCCAATCGTACCTCGTACGGGTAAAAATTACCTAACTATGTTTTCAAAAGAAAAAAAAATAGGTACTTAAAGATACTAGGTAAGTAGGTAAGAAATAGGTTACCTAATAAAGCCTAGTGACTTTACTGAAGTGAATACCTACTTTTTTTCTTTCAATAAAACATACAAATTAAATTTCTAAACATAATAATTAAATATGTAGGTAAATAAAATAAATAATAATAATAACTAAGTACTTATTACTAAAATACTTACAACTTCAAAATACCTACAAAGAAATAAAAAAGTTTACTGAAGTTAATTTTATTAATAACCAAATGACCATCTGAAAATCAAAATGAAACTTTCCATTATTTTAAATCTTTCAATATTTTAAGCTTTCGCTATTTTTCCTAAGTTCGTATTTTATATAATATGAATAATATCTAAACCTAATATTGTCGTAAGAAAGCACCGTCTTACATTTTCAAATTAGTATTATTTTTAACAATGTTCATCCCTCTACCCTATAATCATTTGAAAATGGTTTTGAAACCTAATATTTTGTTTGTTTTTTTTTCGTAAAGGTATTATATGAATTAATTGCAGATAAAAATCTTGCCATCTTCTTCTGATATTATCTAAAAATTAATAAAGACTATTAAAAAAAATTAATATAAGTATACTTACAATATCCAAGAAAAATCCCTCAGGATATTGCACTTCTTTTTTCTCACATCAATCCACTTTTTGATGAATAAGTCTGTGTCTCATAATTTAAATTAAATTGAACACAAATAAATAGTTTCGTTTCGTAATATTTTCGAACACCCGCTAGTCCTGACCACCTGTTCAATAAACTCAACTTTCGATGTCACAAGAGAAGACACGGCCACACAAGCTGCGTCTAGCCGGCTTTTCAAATGCTGCTACAAACAATCTCGCGATATCCATTTTCCCGCCAAATTAATGGATATAATACCACAAAGAACAAAAGTCCTTGTCTCGTTTTAAAGTGGTCCAAGAAAGCAACATCTCAATTTGTCCGCATAGCAATTGTTTCATTCATGTTTTAGTATAATCCTACCGAATTTAATATTACTGAACTCGTAAGGTAGTACTTCAGCACCCGATAATTTTTAATTTGGTCACATAGCGAATGTTTCCAGCGCCATCTAGAAGTTTAATCATAAACTTTATTCTCAGCGCCATCTATGAAATACTTTAGTTCATTTGAAAACTTTAAAATCAACTCTCAATTGGTTTTAAATATTAATTGGGATTATAATAAAATCTAAATTTTAGCTGACTTCATTAATTTACATTTTCAACATATTCGAAATCGAGCTAACAAAAATCATATTATCACATATTATACATGTTATTTTTTTAATGGCAAGTTTTTCTAGTTGGTCAAACTCATGCCATTTGATTTTGACGTAATGTTTTTTTAATTTTCAATGAGGAAAGGAAAGGAAAGCAAAGATTCAATTTCATTTCATCATATTTTGTCAATTTTTGATTAGGATTCGATTAGGAATTCTGATGAAATATTCTATCTATATTGAGCCTTAAATACTAAACTTTATAAATAATAATTAATTAAAAATCAAACTGCACTAAACTCCAAATACACGATGTTCCGACCAGTGTGCACGATCGGCCAAAGAATCTCATTTGAGAGGAAAAGTAGAGAATTTATCAGGAATAAAGTGGTTCGACCTGCTTCATTCTTGAATGCTGCCGAAAAATTGAAGCTATTTAACAAGGAGAATAAGGAATTATTTGGGCCATTATTAGAGACGAGCAAACAGAAGAAACAGCGATCACGGAAGGCGGGTGAGTGGAGATTTGTTATTTGCTTGTAAGGTTTCTGCAACCTTGCGAATGACTAGATTATCTACTTTCTAAATAGTATCTGAGAGCCTGCACGAGGAAGCCATTATTGCGCTAGTGGTACTGGGAACCGCATATCTCGTAGCTTCGGGTCGATAATAATAAAAGTGTTGTTTACGCTCGTGTTGACTTTCGATCTCAATTTATGCGTACATACTACGTATCATAATAGTGTCCGCGTAGCGAATCTTGCCAATTAACATCATATGACATTTCAGTTTTGGCGCCGCGAGATACACACGCGCACGCATAACGCCGCTTTTATCTGTGTGTTACAGCTAAAAATAGGACATCACATCAAAACAACGACACGACTGCTTCAAACGAAAATAAATTGAAATTCTTAGAAAGTACAGAGAGAAATGGTAGACAGAGTCAGACATTGACTGGTTATGTGAAGTATAATCCTGTGTTGGCGGTGAATGTGTTGAAAACGAAAATGTGGCAGAATACAAGGCACTGTGTGAACTTTGTTGGTGTAGTCTTGAGTAATACTGTGAGAGGTGTAGCTACCTCTGCATCTTGTAATGCAGCCCGTAGCTCCCCAGCCCAGCCTGGCTATGCAAGTGAGGACAAAATCCTTCAAATAAAACCACACAAGAATGATTACGCTCAGCAGTATCCTTCTGTGACCCTGATCTTGAACAAGACTATGACAGACGAGTCTAGGTCTGCATTGGAGAAATGGAAACAGGAACGGATTGCTGAGATGGGACAGGAGGAGTTCAATAAATTCTATGCAGGTTAGTGACTTGCTTTTTGGTTAATGTAATCAGAATTAGAGTCACAACCTATATTTTATAAAATTTTAATATATTCAACACATTCTAATAAAATGTTTTCCTCAAAAACTCACAACAGGATAAACAATATCCACACAGACTTAACTTTTGCAGACATTTTGTTATAAAACCTGTTCAGATTTTATACCAAAACTTTTTATACGTAGACAAGAACTTGTCTTAAAAAGTTTATTAATTTCTAATTTAATAAATCAACAAATTGCATCATGATGTCATGCTGAGATCATTGTTTTGTCAATAGAAAACAAAAATCAATATTAACTGTATGCTCAAAACACTGTAGTATAGAAGTAAGGAAATAGGTAAAATAAAACATTTAATATCAAAAGATTGTCATGACATCAGTAAAATCCTTCAGTACATGTTAGCTAGTGTCCATAATATTAAGTTTAAAAAACAAAAAAGCGAAAACACAGTAATTTGATGTACTGGCATCCAAAAACCAAGTACAAAATTGATAAACTGAATCATATTATCACCACAAAAGTTATAAAATTATCTCTAAAAGTCTGTCTGTCTATATAATACCTATAAAAATAAAAACATGTTCACTGCTATCTTTTTAATGCAGTTGTTTAAATATAAACCATACATTGTTAATGTGAGTGCTGTTGCTAGCGCAGAAATAAAATCTCAATAACAATCAACAAAAGTGATGGTGACGACAACTCTATGTTCTTATGTATTCTATACAGTTCTTTCTAACAACTGATTCATGTAGTTACAATAAAAAAAAACTTAACATTCTAAGTCACTATCCTTCATTTCTTAACTTTTGAAGATGTATGAGTAAGATGGAAGCCTCTGTTCTCTTCTATGATACACACACACACACACACACAACTTCACGCCTTTTATCCCCGAAGGGATAGGCAGAGGTGCACATTACGGCACGTAATGCCACTATACAATGTACACCCACTTTTCACCATTTTTGTTATAAGTCCCATGTAATAGGGGGTGAGCCTATTGCCATATACTGGACACAATTCCAGACTCCGTGCTACTACTGAAAATTTTCGAAAACCCGAAAAAACCCAGCAATACTTTGCCCGACCCGGGAATCGAACCCGAGACCCCTTGTTCGGCAGTCGCACTTGCGACCACTCGACCAACGAGGCAGTCTGTAGTAATGCATGCTCATCTTCTGTAATCTGTGTAATAATGTGAGTGTTTTTAACTTGTCAGACATTAACCAATGACTTGACTTAGTTTAGGATAAGGCATTATATTTTTTTATTCATATAACTACTAGGTATTAAAAGCAATTGAGAGTAAGATTTTTGATATATGAAATCAAAAAGCCTAGGATAACTGCCAAGACATGTGACTATTAATTAGAAAGTATGTGAAGCTTTATGAAGGAACTATATTTGGATGGCGCTTCAAGCGGCGACATACATACATAGTACATTACGTTTGATTATGTATGTGATGTTACATTATTATTAAATGTAGTATCGATGTAACATCATGCTTTTTATCCCCACAGGGCAGATGTACATGTTATGGCACATAATGCCTCTGTACAATGTACACCCACTTTTCACCAGTGTTCTAAGTCCCATGTAATAGCGGGTGAAGATATTATCATATACTGGGCACAACTACTATGTTTTCTAACAATATTGTTATCCTAACAATACTGTTGAGTTTAATAACTGAATACACTAAAAAATATTTTAGAAAGTGCTGCATATATCAACACATCATTAACATAAATTAGCTTTAAAAAACCATTAAACCTTAAATTCATCTATAAAAATACTTAGATTTGTCTTTTATTTCTCCACAGCGCAAATGGCAGTTGGTACCAAATTCCACAGCACCTTGAAGAACTACTTCACACAGCCACAAACTCAGCTTCGCATAGAAAAGGAGGTTGAAGGCGTTTGGGTGTCTGTAGCTGATGTATTGAAACACATTTCATCACCAAAAGCGATAGAATCAAATGTCATACACCCTGTATTGAAGTACAGGGGGATCTTTGATGCAATTGCTGATTATGAGTGAGTTGAAACTTTATTTGTATATTTTTCATCATTTAAAGCCTATATCTATTTCTTTCTTTTCTTTTATGTTGCCCCACATTACGACTTTCTCCTGTGTTGTGGGTGCGTTTACAAACATACAATTTCCCACACGCATAACATCTAGAACAACAATGTGTAGATCACACAAAGTGTTGCTTCCTGCGGGAATCGAACCCACTACATGTTGCACGACAGCTAGTTGCCCATCCACTGTACTAAGCATGCTGTTATATGCTTTAGGAGCTATAGGTGTTTGTTTATTCCATCTATTATTAGTATCTCTAGATTGTATTTGTATGTCTCTAAAAAGATTGCATGCAGAGAAAATACCTATATACAGTACACCCACTCTTACACCAGTATTTAGTTCCATTTTGATATGTAACTAGATAGGCCGCACTACTATCAGAATTACATGGAATTCCAATCTTACTAAACCACCTAGCTATCAGCTTAACAAGTCTATTTACCTACATATTAATCTTAAGCCCCAGACACATTGCACAAATTTGAGTGGGTGTGTTGCGACTGACTCGTTAACGAAGCATACAATCGTGTTTGCGAAGCCCTCTCGCTAGGCCACCACAAGGCCGACCACTGCGTCACAGATTTGTGGAGAAAGTAAAAATCATTACATATGAAACTAATGTGATTGGACTCTTATATTTGAGGTCATTGAAACATGCGAATCTTAGTGAACGAAATTGAATCTTATTAACTGTTACTCTCAACAATGATTCAGAGATGTTTTATTTTTGGTTGATACCTAATCATATTGGTTCAGTATATAAAGTGAGTAAACTCAAAGCATTATAATATTGGTGGCCTCACCCATTCACATATATTGAATTTTTCATAAGAGATTTGTGGTATTGTAAACGATGATTTGGATAAGTTTCAAAGAGCAATTTTTGGCTGAGGTAGTCTAAAAGAAGAAACTGCAATGTTATTTCTAAAACAGTTTCTTCTTCATTCATACATTCTTCGTTTCTTCATTTAAAAAAAATTTTGCCCTATACTAGGATTTTCTCCTGTGTCGTGGGTGAGTTTACAAACATACAAGTGCCCTTACACATGCCACCCAAACCCGAAACAACAATTTACCAGTTGCCCAGACACCGCACCAGTCAGTGTTTCAGACAGTTGTTTATTGTCTAATCCAGTATTAGTCTTGCTTCACGCCTTTTGCAAGCCCTAGAACACAAACAAACAACTAAAAATAACATTAGAATAGAAAAAGAAGTATTACAACGTCACTCAATATTATCAAAGTATATCATTATCACGAAATGCCTTCGCGATAAAGGAGTCACTGACATCCACGATTTGGAATAACAGATTGCTAATGTCAAGGGAAGTTTCAAGGTTATCGGCGCTTAATATAATCTTGTGGGCAGACGGACACGTGCCAAACTCCTCGGATAATTCACGTAACAGTAATTTAATTTATTATTAAATATATTGGGGTGCTGATATTTGAAAGTACAGGCAGCACCTCTAAAGTACCTTTCTTTATCTGTTAATTTTCTTCAATGGATTTTCGACTTTAATAAAGAATAGTAAAATTGATATTCTATTGTTTAATTGACAGTTACTCTGTATCGAATAAATAAAAGTGGAAGTACACAGTAAAAATCAAATATTTTTAATGAAATCATACGAGAGAAGTAGGTAGTTGATTTTATGTTTCCTCTCAATCCTATCTGATTTATTACATCAATAAGACTTCTAAACATATTACATCAGAGATGACTTATATAGAAAAACCTAACTTATGAATACAGGAAAACAGGAAACATCTTTGTACATAAAAAAGGAATGGCAAAAAGGAATTTACATTATCTACTACATAATATAGCTATTCGTCAGTAAGAGACGCGTAGTTATAAACAAAAATATTTACATAAAGTCCGTATGACGTCCGTTAGAAAATATTAGAACAACGGCGCAATTTGATTGTTTTTCTTCCTCGTGTTTTTAATGTTTCCCGCTGAATTAGAATTCTGAGTGGGCTGAAAGAAAATTTTGTAGGCACCTAGCTACTGTTTACAATTTACAACAGATGTTTTATTTCAGTAATAATGTCATTCATCATGACTGTCGAATGTAGGATCTTTGTTAAAAGTGACAGATGTTTTTAAAATTATTATTATTATTTTTTGTCAAAGAGTTGAATGAATGTTTCATATTTTTTACCTTTCGGATTTATAATAGGCAGAGAATTTCTGTAATTTAAATATAATATGCTGTTTGTATAGAAGATAGGTTCAAGTTTGCCCCATTGTTATTGCTAAGTATGTCTATGGTAATCTGTGACAATGTTGTGAGAAGTTTATTTGTTAAATCTACTATTTTAAAAACACATATTATGACATATATTATTATTGCACAAGTATGTGAAATAGATAATCACTGAGTAAATAGCTTAATTAAAGGAACAACTGACTGACAAACATTTTAATACCTATTTGATTTTCACTATTATCATCTTGGTCTAAATAAAACAGATTATTTGACATTTACTTATCTATCTCTTTCTTAATTCCAGGGAAAAACCAACTCTAATCGAATGGAAGAAATCGGACAAGCCTCGCAAATCGATAGCGAATACTTACGACAACCCTGTCCAACTAGCTGCTTACTACGGCGCAGTGTGCCACGACTTGAACTACAAACATTTAAATGTACGAGATGCACTTTTAGTCATAGCATACACTGATGGATCTAAAGCTGATGTATTCCACCTCTCTTCTGATAAACTAAGGGAGCACTGGGCACAATGGCTCATTAGATTAGAGGAATACACAAAGAAGTACGGTAATGATTCTGAGAAACTGTTAAAAGGTGGTAAAAGATTGTTTGAGGAAGATATCGGGAATCTCCAGTAAGTTACGGTATGTAAAGATATCTTTATATTGTTACTCAACTTATTTATGTAGTCTCAGTAACTTAATGAAGTCTAAATACAAGCAAGCTATAAAACTTGAGAACTTCTGTTAAAAATATACCTATATGTCAAATAGTATGTTTATAGCATCATGCTTTCGCAATCAATATGATTAACAGCCTTTCATCAGCTCATCATTGTCTAGAGCCCTGGCCATTATTTTCCTATAAAATTTTATTTATTAGGTAACACCTCATAAATACATGTTTTATGACCACTAATATTACACTTCATAGTTTCTTTGCAAATAAAAAGATTGGCAGTAACATATTGATGTTTAAGTGTTTTTTTATTGGGTTTAGTTTTAGATATTTTGTATTTTTACTAAAATTAGATTTGTCTACGCAAACATTAGCTAATACAATTTTTCCATACCCTTAACTTTGTACACAAATTCATCAATCCATGATATTTAAGCTACCAAGAAGTTAGTCATTATGTAAACAAGCTCTAATTTATAATTTTTTTCTTTTCCAGTGGAGCCACATAAAGGGTCGAGATGATAGAAAATGGATAACATAAAATGTTAAGTTTTGGTAATTAATACACCCGCCTTATTCACGTGTTGTTTCCTACACATTATTATAAAGGCATTAGTTAAGAAACCAAGTGCAAGGCTTCAATTCACTGTCTATATAATGTTACCATACACTTGGACGTAGTAAAAAGATTGTTTGTAAAGTATTTGTTATGAAGGCTGTGTATGGAAACTGATTTCAAACTTTTGATACCTTTTTGACATACTAGGGTAATTTGAGTACAATGTCTGTTCATCTTCTACGCATAAAACAACACAGTTGCGTTAAGTGGACAATGTAGGTCTTCTCTGCAAATAAATCAGCATCAACAGCTTGCTAACAATACGCCAATAATTTGATTTGCTTCAATCAGTATCGATTGTTCGTTCTTTGTCACACCCATCTTTATTCCTAAACAATAAGGTTCATTTTTCAACTGTCACTTAGCTCCATATCAAATAATTTTCAGAACAAAAAGGTAACGGACTTAAAATAGAGCAATGTACGGAGATGTTACAAATATTCTGGCCCATTTGGTTTGTTCATGTGACATAGTTGGCGAAATGCCTATTTCTACCGAAGCTGTGAAGAATGATGGGTCAAGGATTTATGACATGTCTTCGAGTGTGACATTATTTTGTTATACTAGAAATATTACATTAATTTGTATGTACAATGATATGTGATACGATTTTTTCTATTATATTCTATGGCAGAGCCATAGTTAGGCATATGGGCCGTCTCTGCTGGAGTTATATTACGGCCTCTTAGAAAATTGACGTGAAAGAACGCGTCTGTGTGAGTGAGATTACTCCTAAAAGGCCGACAATTCACTTGTAACTCCTTTGATTTTGGCCGTCCATGGGCCGTTCATTGCTTACTTTGAGGTGGTACGACTAACTGATTTGTCACCATAATCCATAAAAAATGTAAAGAATGGTTATTGAAGAAACTTACAGGTATTAATAGTTTGAAATCAGTAGGATGAGAGTATGTATGTATAATAAAAGACTGGATAATGTTGAATGATCATCAAATTGTTGTCAATCGGCTATTCTTAGTAGCCTCTGAACATTGATTGTCGATTTTAGGTTAGCAATTAAACATGGAGAAGGTTATTTTGTTGATAAAAGATGTTTTTATGGGTATCTATACTAAGCAACAATTTAATAATGGAATGTAGCTTCTGTATGTTTATTGCTATAATTTAGTCGCTATATATCTCATAACAATATCCATTTAAATGTAACTATCACTATTTAATTAGTATACACGCGAAAATTATAGTTACTACTTGATTTTTCATATGTTTATATGTAGTTCCACAAAGTATGTAAGATGTCATTAACTTCATTTATTCACAATAACATGTTATGTATAGGTATTTAACGTAAATTATCCTATTATGTTATTTTAATGGATATATATGTGTTAAACACTGATTAATTGGTTTTGGAACTAATTGACAACAGCTGAATCGGATGAGCTGTTATGATTTCATGGTACTGCATCATTTTGCGTTGGCAATTAATTCCTGTCGCTTATTTCGAGATGAAAGATTTGATATAATGTTACCATTATAAATGCAGTTTTCAATAAGTTCGAAATACCTATTAGGAATAAAATAACTATAGTTGAGCCATTATCAACGTGTGATCTGTAATTAGTCATTTTTATCAGATTTCTCGCTAACACTTATGCAAGTTGTGCGGGATAGTCACATTATTTTGATGTAACAGTTCGCACATTTGTAATAGTCCAACTATAGTAAGTTAGCTTAAATCATCCAGGAACTTAAATAACAGTATATTTATAAACTGTTGTAAACTAATTTGCACTCTTTATACTTATCTAAAAGATGTAATTTTCCTTGTAGAATTTCTACTAAATCTGTAACAGTAGAATATTGTCCTTAGTTGCCAAAAATTGAGTTACTACTAGTCCATTACTGGTATAAATTGTGTTCAATTTACTAAAGATTATATGTTGAGGTTTTCTTTTCTCTTGAATGTTCATCTCCTAACTTGAACACTGCAATGTATCTTTGCCTATATGCAGAATAGTTATCTTTAGAAGTATTTTACAGAAGTTTTTGAGTTTATTTACTTTTGTTTTTGTTAGGGATTGCACTCGCCATGTGTATTTTTGATAGATAAAATTCTCTCATTGAGCTGGAGTGGTCAGCAGGTCAACCCACCTGGTAATAACTTGTTATCATTGGATTTTCAACTATATACCAAAATGATAAAGTTGAATATCTAATAAAGCAATTTGATAGAGAAGGGTAGGTTGACATACTGGACATCGTACTCAGTTTTGAGGCAGGAATACACATACTGAGTGCAATCCCTAAGCGGGGCTGAAGTATTAATAGCGATACCAGAATATGTTCAAGATTAAGTTTTCTTAACATAAGATTTAAGCAGCATTTATTACTTTTATGCCCTTCCGAAAAAGGTTTTTCGTTTAGTTTTTATTTGTGTTTACAAGAAGGATTTTCACAATGTATTTTGTGCCTAACAATTTGTATCACACTATTTTGTTAAAGTAATTGATTATTTTAACAAATGATTTGCTGTAATATTTACTTACGTTTTTCACACCTATGTTTAACGTTTTGAAATGTATAGTTATGTATGTATATGTATTTTTGTTAGGTAGGTATATTTTAATAATTTATATAATTTTATGCGTTCTTAATACTTTGACTGCTGACTGTCCTTAGCCGTCTAAAGTAAGGTCTGAATTAAGTTTATATCACTGTATTTCTCTGATATTAAATAATATAGAATTATTTTTGTATTTGATTTGTGTACCCTACTATTCTAATCCTTCCTACTGTAGGGACGACAATGCATCGTGTCTTAGGTTTCGCAACGTTGCATTTGTGCGACGCAACACAGTCACGGGCTTGTCGGGTTGAGGACTGGTCGCATTCGCATTATTGTAAAAAAAAAATCTAAAATATAAGTGACTGGAAACAACCACCTTTGATTTACGACCCGACCCCGTGCCTCAACACTATACTACTACTATGCTACGTCTACGTCAGGTCCCGCCACGTCAGCGGCCCTGGGAGGCTGCTTCCCTTCCTCGGGTGGCGCGCGTGAAACAACGCTAACGCCTACAGTACGGTCAACGTAACTTGGCGAGTCTGAGCTTTCGCGCAGGTACATTCAGTGCCGGCGTTAGGGGGGGGGCGACATGGGCCGATGGCCCAGGGCGACAAAGTCTGGGGGGCGCCAATAAAATGAAAAACTACTACTAACACTTGATATTACTTCCCTCAAGTGGGCGCCACAATATTTTCGCCCAGGGTGTCAGTGGCCCCTACGCCGGCACTGGGTACATTCGTGAAGAAAACTTACCTACTGCAATATTTTTTAAAATATCCATTTTGATATTTCATCGATAAAGGGCCTATTGTATTTAGATAAGGTCAATCTCTAGCCTAGATCGCCGCCGAGCACGTCGCCTCATACCACCATAAAGACTTGCTGCGCAACTTTGAACCTTCTGTACGAAGTTCAGACTCGCCAAGTTACGTTAACCGTATTGTACTCCCGCCTAAATATAGCGGACATCTAACTGCCCCAGTCAGTCGCCTGCATATAAAAAACGTAAAACTTATATTCTCTTATAATCCCATTATCCCACACCTATCATTACATAGTTGCTTTTATCTTGAACTAGGTATGGCAATAAAATGTATTATGAATTTTAAAGATATATCCTGGGTCCTGAAATCCATATATTAATTTAGTAATTGAGTAGTTGTAGTTGAGTGTCTGCCAAACAAATACGATTCCTGGCTAAAGTATATTATGTTAATTCTCAGTAGGTACCTAGCGCTCACTTCTTCGGTACATAAAAGTTTATGGTTAACAGTTTGCTGTCAGCTGCAACTCATTGGTAAGTAAAATATGACTAAATTGAACTACACACCTACACTAATAATACAGATAAACTGGCAATAAGTCTGACTGACTACAAGTTGTTAATTCACCGAGTTAAATAAAATTTGCAAGAGTGCCCACGCTCTGCCTGCCCCATTACAATGACGCATTTATTTGATACTATGATATTGCAAAATACATAATTTACATTTTATGACATACATAATAAGTTATATATTTTGCTTTATAGATGTAATTTTTTTAATTGTCCTGTTACTATGACTATATTTTTTTTTAACGTAATGACCAATTCTCAGGCAACTGCGTAAATTGAAGCGACAACCAGCTGTTAACGTATACAACTACCAATTTGAATACTACAGCGGAATAAGTTTGAAATAATCCGATCTCTCTTTCTCTCTCGTGCAATAGGCGTATATACTAGCGCTTACATTTTTTCGTGTTTACGTGGTTTTAATTTTTTTAACTTATCTTGGAAAACAAAGTGAAAGCCCGCTTGTAGTAGTAATAATGCTTCATAGTTTCAAAGTCCAAGGATACGAAGATTGAGAAGTAAACTGAGTTTGCTATTATCGAATATAACAATAAATGTGTGTATGTGTTGGACGTGAATAGTACTACAAATAATTAGTATTGCAATTTACTTTACTCAGTTGCCTACGAAGGCTCGAGTGTAATAGCTGTGTGAGACGGTACGTGGGGAGCGTTGTAAATATTTTATTTGATTACTTTTCACGTAACGTAAACAATTTAAGTTTATATTTTTGTTTTCTTTACGTAAGCATGTATTATCCGAATTACACAAGTGCCTTAGTTATGACTGGTTACTTTAAGAATTATTTCCACAAAAAGTTGAACGTGATTTGTTCAAGAAAATCAGGTTTCTCGTCGCTCAGAGGAATGATAATATTATGATGTCGTTTTGAATAAATTAAATTCCTACACAACCTTACGAGATTAGCCGGAATCTTAAATGCTTTCATTTGTTTCTCTTAATATTAAAATAAAAAGTTTGTGCGTCATTTTAAAAATAAATAGCATGTTGTTCTTTATTTAAATGCAGACTTGTATGTTTTATATTCGCAACACGTTTAGAATTAAGTTAGAACATAGTTGTGTTTGTTGTTACTCATATTAGCATTTAATTTTGATGTGCTAAATAAATTGTTATCTTTTGCAGCTGAATCTAAAGTCCAAAGATGGCCAGTGCTGTAAGGAGCAAAGTACTAAAGGTACTAAACAAGCAGAAGAGTGGTTTTGTGTCTATTGCGATTAGACCAAAGAGTTCCAATGCCCCAGAAAAAGTTCTGACTTCCGCGTTCAAAGATATTCAAGTCAACAGTTACACAGCAAATGACTTTGTTTGGCAGAACTTGGATAGATGGCCAGACAAAACTGCTACTGTGAGTATTTTTATTTTCTCCCTATTTTATTTTATATATTATGGCTATTTTTTTAGACCTCGTAATTATCAAGAGGTGGAAATAAAAATTAAATTCTGATGACACTAAGTTTGAAGTACAAATTAAGAGGATCTAATCATAATTAACTAGATATGTAATTAAGCACTATGACATTGGTTAAAATGCTTATAAATATTCATAACTAATAAAAAAATAATCATACTTAAGGAACTAAAAATAACGGCTTACTAATGTAAATATATTGTGTAAAAGCTCTACTAGTTTCGAGTCCCTGATGGACATGTGATGTCGCCTATCCTACTCTCTCTACTCTGGGCTACTTGATAGTTATTATAAAATAAAAATATATTATAGTTAGTTTCTGTTTACTTACAAAAACATAAAAAATAATGTAGAAGGGATTTAGGTATGGATTAAGAAATTTAGCTTATGTTGTCTTAATTAATAAATTGATGCCAAATTACTTTGCTTGGTATTAAAACATTAATCTTTTGTAGCTACAAAAAAAAAACAACAATTACAGATCGACTTAGTTTATCAAAATATTATTATCCCTAATTCTAATTATCAATATCTAATCTATTAATTTTGTATTAATTCAATTTCAATTACTGAAGATTTAATATTTATGAAGAAGTTTTATTTAAAGAGGATTTCTATAGTAAATTAGGCTTATGATTTTAATGGGAAAATCAATAATCGCAGAAATAGGTGTAATGTATATCATACATTCACTAAGTAGTTTGTTTTTATTAAATTTATTCATAATCTTAAAAGTAATTATGTACATATAGCTATCTAATCATAAGATACTTATTAGATTTTTTTAATTTGAATTTAAAACCTATTACCTAATAGGTAACTAATATGGCTTAGTACGTTTGCCAATATTAAATTATGCAGATGTTACTTTATGTGTGAATGTTATTGTTATAATCACTATTATATTGAGTTTCTTTGACATAAAAATTAAATATATGCAACATATTGTATCCCCTAATGGGTAGGAATAGGCACATCTGCACATTATGGCATGTAATGTCACTGTACAATGTATACCCACTTCTCACCATTTGTATTGACTATAAAGTCCCATGTAAAAACTAAAATCCTATAAAAAGGACTTTAGTTACTAGACGTACCAGTTTCGTTAATGTAAAAATACTATTATAATTTTTAACAGCCATCAATTTTGCAAACCTTTACATATATTATGTATTCATTACCTACTATCCTACCATACTTAAATATAGCAGTGTGAATTTAGATAACATTTTAACCTCCTCAAGAATTAGGCTATCAAAACCACAATTTTATCTATGACTATTTGTTTATTTAGAAATTACTTAGTATATAATGTTAGATAGGCTTCATTGTCATTCATACTTTTTTTAAGATTTTTATTTTAATTACATCTTATGTTTAAACTAATAATATTATGATAGGTATAAAAATCTAACCAGCCAGGGTCTTTCTATTCTATTTTCAATTTATTGTTGTTAAATAACTTTTTTTTATTCTAACTTCTTAGGAAAAAGTGGGATGACTAATCTATACCGCAATTGCAGTATTATCCATGTAAATTCTTACAGATAACTGATAAAATAAAAAATAAGATAAAAGGTGTTACTGACTGGAGATAAAATAACAAACAACTGTTTGTTTTCTTCATAAAAAAAAGAAAAACTTTGCCCTTTGATAAAATGTATCTCTACAATTGCCGACGTCTTTGGAAACATAGATTAAATTCAAAGTTATTCGTTATTAAATTAATTTGTTAACTGATATCAATTCAGTGAAATGTCTTATCAGCATAACAAGTTATTAAAAACCAATTAGTAAATATATAAACTGGTTCTGTTACTTTTATCACGAAAAGGCTAGTTTGAAATCACCTACCTACCTACCTACCTACCTACCTACCTACCTACCCATTTATACCTACCTATCTACTTCATGAATTCTGTATTAAAAAGCAACAAAAAATCATGTAAATATAACGGGTGTCCCAATAAGAACGCAAGATTTAAATTTGGCGGCATTCGAAGTTTCATTGTTTGACATTTGAACACGTGTTATTTTTTATTAGTATAAGGTACGAGGTTAGTAAAAATGGAGCACTACACGATTGAAAATGAGGCAGGTCAAGCGCAAACAGTCAATCATGGTGTTCGGTATCGTAAAATGATAACCAGTCTATTCGTACCTCGAATTGAAGAAATGGATTTGGAGGGCATGTGTTTTCAATAAAATGGCGCCACATGTCATACAACCAGAGAAACAATTGAATTGCTGCATCAGACATGTCCCGGTCGTGTTATTTCACGTTTTGGAGACCAGAATTGGCCGCCTAGATCATGTTATTTATCAACATTAGACTTTTTTCTTTGGGGTTTCTTAAAGTCGATGGTTTATGCGAATAAGCCGACGACGACTCAAGCCTTAAAAAGGAAATTGGACGCTGTACTAATGAAATACCGCAGCATTTATGCAAAACAATCATTGAAAATTTCATTGAAAGATCGCGTATGTTTTAGCAAACCAGCGGCAGCCATCTGCCCGATGTATTGTTCCATAGATAACCTCATCCTCTCTACTTTACGATATCATAAAGCTTTCACGATTTTTTTAAAAATATCTGCGTTTTATTTAAAATTTAAATCTTGCGTTCTTGTTGGTACACCCTTTAGAATATTAGTATAATGTAATTAAATAATAAAAAAAAACTTTATTTAAGACAACGATTGCCTTAATGCATATAGAAAGCAAACCTAGGCTTTTCAACCATAAAGAGTTTAATTTTTAAATTTGTATTGTGTAGGTATTGTTATATCATGAAAATTATATTGTTTATTTTACTATATTTAATTAATAAAAATATACTAATGACACTATAGATTTCAATCTAAACATGAACTACAATTTTATTCTTCTTTACAGGTATGCGCAGTGACAGGCCGCGGTTACACTTATGCGCAAACGCACAAAATGTCTATAGCTTTCGCCGCTTCTTTGCGGACGAAGTTAAAACTGCAGAATGATGACAAGATAGCTATAGTGTTGCCAAATACACCCGAATATCCTGTCACGGTGTTGGGCGTGTTACAGGCTGGCTGCATCGCCAGTACGATGAATCCTGTTTATACTGCTGGTACGTACCTACCTAAGTTATGAAATAGGGAAGAAGTGATGGACGAAGGAGATGTGTTTTTTTTATATTGTAACTCTCGTGAGACATACTAAATTAATTGTTGTGTTTTTCGGCTTATTCACGTAATTATTTGAGGTGGAACTCGACTAGTTTCAAACCATGCTATATTCTCAAATTCATGACCAGCATTCCGCGACACACGACATGGCTACTATCGCGCTGATACTGGCGATTCGAGTTGAGCCATCCTGTTTGGAATCCCTCCTAACGCCCTCTAGCATAGCTTGAAACTAGACGAGTTCCTCATCAAATAATAACGTGAGATCTTCTTCTCATTCATGAGAAGCGGTCTTCAACCTCCGGGCCACCACGACACACGACATGTAAATAAACTTTCTTTACAGAGGAACTGAAACGTCAAATCGAATTGGTAAAATGTAAAGCAGTGATTACATCGAAAATATCTTACGCAAACATCAAACAAGCGCTCACAGAACTTAAGCTAAACATACCAGTAATTTTAATAGACAATGAGGATCTACCTGAGGGTACTATCAAGTTTTCGGAGTTTGCTCAAGACTTTAGTTTGGACACGAATTGTTTAAAGGCTGTGAAGAGAGGTCCAAAAGATCTGGCTATATTACCCTTTTCAAGTGGAACTACAGGGTTTCCTAAAGGTGTTGTATTGACCCATGAAAGTGTTGTGGCTATGAACCAACAGATTGCGGACCCAGATATTATTGCTATTAAAGAAACTACTGGTAAGTGTTCTACAGATTCTATTTCAAATGAAACTTAATTGTCTTTATTCTAAGACACCATTCATAAAGTATGTAGTAATTTCGCTTAACCCGCTTAGGAACGGGCACCTAGCTTCACTGACGGATAGACTGACAGGCTATTATTTATTTCTTTGTTTATTGTTTAAAAGTACGTATTTATGATTTCATTATGGCTTATGACTGGATTTTGACTTTGACCCGTCGTGTGCCAAAACGCGGATCCACGCGAGACACAATGTATTTTCTATTGTATCTTTTACCTATACGAGAGTTTGAAGGAGGACTAACACATTTTTGGATAGTTAAAAATCAGCTGTTAACATAATAGGCTATCCTTTTTAACTGTGGACCATACTAAAATTGATTTTGTTTTTAGCCACCAACCAAGCAGTGTTACCAGGAATTCTGCCATTCTTCCACATATTCGGTTTCAATGTACTGATGATGAACCAGTTGGCGCTGGGGTGCAAATTGGTCACCATGCCGTACTTCAAACCTGAACTATTTCTTCAGACGCTCGTGCAACATAGAGCTGAAGTTCTGTTCTTGGTACCACCTATGGGTAAGGCAAAATGTTTATTATTTTTATTACAAAATTACCCTAATAAATGAAACTGCAAATTGACAATTATAAGTTTTGGTAACCCCCCCTTTTACTGTGCAAATACAATTATTGTCTAGCATAGTTACTTAATTAAATCTCTTCGACTGTTGAACTCGTACTTTTTGAGCCTATTGGGCAATTTAAAATTTAAAACCTAATGAAACTGCTCAAACCTTCATTCGAAACAAAACACTTTCTGCGACAATAAAGGCAATTAGAGAAAATCGGCAATAGAAATTGTTTATGGATAGGTGTGCTCCATCGTAGGTCGCATAATCGCTTATTACCAGGCGACATAGTGGCCAAAAGTCGTCCCATTTCGAATATTAAATTCTAAACATCTATTTTTTTACATCTTAACTAGTTTCATTTTTTTAATCATTTCACTATAAATTACAGTGGTGTTCCTGGGCAAACATCCAGCAGTCACTCCCAAGCACTTGGAGTCAGTATACGGTATTGTAAGCGGTGCTGCGCCCATCTCCAAGGGAGACGCCGAAGCTGTTATAAAGAAAAATGTAAGTTCCATGCAATTACTTTACTAGAAGCCCCCAAGCCTGCCTCTCCCCGTCCCCGACCCTTAAATCCTTGATCTCTCAGAAGGTCGGCAACCTTCTGAGTTCTCCTCCAGTGTCCATGGGCGGTGCCAATCCACCAACTGCGGATTACCCAGCGGGCTTACAGGGGCTTCTGCTCGAAGAGCAGGAGTAGGAACGGAGTGGTTTTTAGTCAGTAAGAGCCTGACTCTCCCTTTCGCCTCACTCAAGGATTTGGCGGCGCCAAATGACCTGATAAAAATTGGCGGCGCCAAATGCTTACCATCAGGTGATCCATCCGCTAGACTGCTCCCTATTCCATAAAAACAACACTACAACCTATTACTTTTTTACAGTCAAAACAATATCGTTCTGTTCATTCAGAGTTAAATATCATATTACAGTGTTTACTTACAAGTAGGTATATAGGAAGCAATGCCTTGCCTTGACCGCAAATTGTAAGTGCAAAAGCCGCATTCTTAAGTAACTGTATTATTATAAATTTTGATGACATAGACATAAGGGTTAAATTACAATTGCTTGCTGTTATAAAATTAATAGGTATATGAGTCTTGGTATTATTTTATTAAAGCTTAAGGAAAGAGATTTTTTAATTGCATGTATAAGCGTAGTCTACATACATCCACCTTTAGCCTCTGCAGCACTTATTAAACAATAATAATTAAAATTATACCCATTTATAAATTAAATTCTTCACTCGAAGGAGAATGAAAATATTATAAATCATTGCTTGGCATATCACTTATATAATATAACTCTATTGTTTTACAAAGGCAACAGTATATGATTTGAGTATTTAAAACTTTTTGCAAGCCATTTATGTGCATACAACAATAGCGGCAGGTTAAGCCGATTTATGATAAAAAAAGACTTCCCTTCACAAATAAGCCAGACAATGATAGGTAGGTATTATTTGTAGTTTTGTCACTTATCTACAACACACAAAGCCTGGTCTTAAATATTTTTAATGCCTGTTTACGACCAATTTAAACAAGATAATAAGTTTTATTATTATAAACGATAATGCAGCAACTAAAATAAATGCATAAAGTTGTACAATAATATAAGGGTTTTTTTTGAGTGGGAAAATCATCCAATGACTTCTGTCGTCTTGAGCGAGGTGAGAGGGAGTTATCAGACTTTTACTGACTAAAAACCATCCCATTCCTACACCTGCTATTCGAGCCGGAGCTCCGGCAATCCGTAGTCCGCAGCTCCTGGTCGGCATCAGCCGTATTGGCGATTTCAGACCACCACAGATCCCCATCTGTGGTGGTCTGAAATCGCCAATCCACATTGAGCAAGGGTGGTGATTAATGCTCAAACGTCCGTGTGAGAAGAGGATTTTGGTCACCAGTGGCCACCTATAGACTGTTGATTAATGATGATCATGATTATGAGCTAATTAACTACATTATACCATTCTTATTATCTTATTAATTAACACTATTATTATCTTACAACGCTATGTACTAAAGTTCATTGTGCCCTTGTATCTGGGTCTTGATAAATATTACAGATTGTTAGATAATATTAGATAGGTATATATGACCAAGGGTATGTTCAACTGTAATAGAATCTAATAACACAATCTGTGTGCTTAGGTACAATCTATTTGATAAAATGTAGTGACTTGTAGTTATTATGCTTTGGTTGGTATATTTTATTTAGAATCAAATTCAGTATTAGTTCAGTGGCTAAACGATTGGCTGTTCCGCAATGTGTTGCGGGTTCGATTGCGCCAAGGAACAATTCTTTGTAATCCACAAATTGTTGTATGCATCATAATAGGGGCTGCTATATATTTGGTCACCAGAGGTTTTTTGGTCCATTACATATTGAAAAATAAATGGTGTGACACTAGCTAATTCCCTATTGGACGAATAACGAGAGGTTTATGTTCAGAGGTTCAGAGGCGCCATCTGGTGAGCAAAATACAGTAGCACCTATTGTAATGTGAATGATGTGGCACGAACTAAATTCCTAGTGCAGGGCTAACATCGTTAAAATGTGAACAATCCTAGTTAATTTTAAATTATAATATTTCAACGTCACGCCTTTTATCCCCGACGGGGTAGACATCGGTCCACATCGGACATACGGCACGTAATTCCACTATACAATGCACCCCTTTTCACCATTTGCGTTATAAGTCGCATGTAATAGGGGGTGAGCCTATTGCCATAGGTATAATAGGCACAATGCCAGACTCCGTGCTAATACTGAGAAATTTAATTTTAAACTATATATCTTTTCAGAAAAACATTGTATTCCGCCAAGGCTACGGTTTGACGGAGACCAACGGAGCTATTTCAGTGGGTAAGAATGATGATTCGAACCATGCTTCGGTTGGACACATATTGGGTAACAGCGAAGTGAAGATTGTTGACTTGAAAACTAAAGAGGCTTTGGGACCGGGAGAGGCAAGTATCATCTTTATAGTCTAGTGTTTAAAGTTTATATTAGGATACTAGCTTTTGCCCGCGACTTCGTTCGCGTGGAATAGTGACTTCCGGCAAATTTTTGGTTTTAACACATAGTTCCCGATCTCGCGGGATCTCTTCAAAAATGAGATGTGGAAGATATTCCAGGGAACTCTTCAAAAATCAACATAATGAGCTCTGCGTTTGAATTTAATAGATGTATACTCACTTAGGGCATTGAAAAAATAGTTTAAAAACGGACTTAAACTAACTTAAAACTAAAGAAAGCTACGAATTACGAATTTATAACAATTAAAAAAGAAACTATATTACAACCTATCCTCTATGCTATAATAACCAAGCTTAAACTAAATAATTTAAAAGAAACGACTTAAATCTAATCTAATTAAAAAAAAATAGACTTATTTTATTAAAAAAACTAACTACAGTAACTACTAATAATCGATATCAAACTAAACCTACGTTAAATAGTTTAACCAAAAAACCAGGAAAACAAACTTATTAATTGACAAATACAACGAAACCAATTTAGAATATACGAAACAGCAGGACCACTACAGACAAATAATCATACGACTGATAATACACTTTTTCTACGATAGTACCGAAGCGCTCGGCCGATACCCAACCAAATGAATGTAACGAAACCATAGCGCGATCTATTTCGATCCCAACGCTATCTATCGAGGATAAAGACAACTTGGATTATTTATTTATACTCCGTTCGGGCATTTTCTTTGTACTAAAAGTTTAATTATATTGATATTATTTTTTTCATACCTTTTTACTATTTATTTACTTTTTTCGATGAATTAAAACAATAACATGAACCGAAGTCGTGTAACGATCGACATAGAATTATCTATACTCCGTTAGAGCATTTTCTTTGTACTAAATGTTTTATTATATTGATATTATTTTTTTCATACCTTTTTACTATTTATTTACTTTTTTTCGATAAATTAAAACAATAACATGAACCGAAGTCGTGTAACGATCGACATAGAATTATTTATAAATAATTTATTTCTTATTTTTATTTTTTGATTTTTGAAATAAAAATATATCTATGTCCTTTCTAAGGTTCTAAACTATATCTGTACCAAATTTCAACCAAATCCGTCAAATAGTTGCGGAGATTAATGGTATAAGCATAGAATGTTCGACGTGATTCTTTAATTTGACATAACTTTTTTATTTATGAACCGATTGACATGAAACAAACACTAAATGTAAATTTAAGCATCCCACAATATATTCGTGAAAACCGCATCCAACTCGGATCAGCCGTTTCTGAGATTAGCGCGCACAGACGAACAGACAAACAGACAAACAGACAAAAAAAAAGTTAATTACATTTTTGGGTTCGACATCGACATAACAATAACCCCTGCTATTTTTTTTATTTTTATTTTCAATGTACAGACAGCACTTTTCTACGATTTTATTATATGTATAGATTTAAACATGTATGGTAGGAATCGTTACATAAACTTATACATTTTATTTTATTCCTCGAAAGCATAGTATAAAGTTGAAAGGTAAAGTTGAAAGGCCACAATTCATAAATATGTTATAAATTCCGTATTAATAATCCCCGTTACAACGGATATTTAATTTAATTTATCTATAAAACGAATTCTACAATAATTATGCTCCTAAATTCATAGTTAGATTAAATTTATAAGTAAATGGCGCTAGCCGTTATTATGTTTAAAACATTCAGTGCGGTGCTCAGTATTGTTGGGTACATTTTGTTGGCTTATTTGATCTTGAAAACTTGGGCCATCGTCTGGGAACAAAATTCATACATACATAACTTCACGCCTGCCTCCCATGGGAGTAGGATAAAGGCCCGCCAGTTACTACGAATCTTCTTTAGTTTTATTACGTACATATTAATTATGTAAGTATATAAGGTGTCTTATGTTTTTTATTATAATTTCCAGGAAGGTGAAATCTGGTACCGTGGTCCAAACCTAATGACGAGTTACTATGAAAACGACGAGGCAACCAAGGAGGTGTTGACAGAAGATGGCTGGTACAAAACTGGAGACATTGGACGATACGACGAGAACAAGTATTTATATGTCACTGACAGGCTGAAGGAACTTATAAAGGTATGTAATTTATTGAAAATATGAATTAAGTTAAGCACATTACCTAATGAATCAATTATTATGTTTTCGGGTTACTCACGTAATTGTTTGACGAGGAACTCGACTAGTTTCAAGCCATGCTAGAGGCTCATATTCATGAGCAGCATTCTGCGACACACGTTGGGGCGATTGTTGCGCTGCTAATAAGAAAGCTGATAACATAATAATTGATTTAGTATGTCTCATGAAAGTTGTAATAAAATTACCTAATGAAAACTAACTTTAAACCATAATATCCACGGAGAAAGTACAAAGAGGAGATGCCATAATGTGATTGTGCACTGTAACAAAACAAATGGGCCTTACCCAATGATATTAAAACCCATAAGTAAAAATGTGTAGACAGGTTATAAGCATTCAGAAAGTGGCACATAAAAATGTGGACAATAACTAGCAACGTTTATTATAACTTTCGTGAGATATACTAAATTAGTTATACATATTTAACAAAGAGTCTTTAGTATTTTTTACCTACTAGAACCGTAAAATCTACCAACTGTCCAACCAATATTAATATCAATAAACTATGTATAAGGTAAACACCTAATAGTTTTTACAATACAAAAATAATTATCATTCCAGGTAAAAGGATTCCAAGTACCACCAGCAGAATTAGAAATGGTATTACGAACACATCCGAAAATCCTTGACTGTGCCGTCCTGGGTATACCAGACCCAATCTCAGGCGAGGTTCCCAAAGCATTCATCGTACCTCAACCGGGACAAACTATTAAAGAAGAAGAAATATTAGAACATGTTAACAACAAAGTCACAATCTACAAGAAGATTAAACAAGTGCAGTTTGTTAATGAAATCCCTAAGAATCCCGCCGGTAAGATCCTTAGGAAACAGTTGAAGGAAATGTATTGTAATTAAGAAGTCATTAAAAATGTAAGTATTAAATATAGAATGGTTGTGAAGACGTAATGTGAGTATGTTATACCAATTTACGTTGCATTTAAGTATTCATTCACTGTTCCCAACTGCGAAGTGTTTCTTTAGCTTGTGTCAAACTAGTTTTGGTTCGGTTGTGACATTGTTGCCTGAGTAGTTCCGCGGCGCTCCGATAGATGTCACTGTGCCGTGACGTCATTTTCTGAATCGCGGTGTTAAGATTCTCCGCGAATGAATGACCCTCGCCGGTTTTCTACAGTTCGGCATCGCTTCTCGGCCTTTTGGCTAAGATCAAAGTGTAGTATCTGTTCTTTTCAGCTTAATATCTGAAAGTTCCCTCACTGAGGGACCAGTATATTAAACTGATTTTTGTAAACTGATGGGATGTTCGGGGCTCGCTCCACTCCCGTCACGGGTCGGCCCGGCATTGCAGTGCCGCCGGGATCGGCCCACAGAATTACTTGAAAATAATAATGTCTTTATGAATTTACTCAAACACATTATGAGTACTGTAATTAATACTTTTCTTTCATTCTCTCTTTGATTTAGAGTTTGCCTTGAGTATCATGTGATATAAAATGTATTTAACCACATGTAATAAAATGTATTTATTTAACCACCATTTATTATGTATTAAAATTAAAATTCTTTATAATATAATATTAATATAAAATCAAGTACACTCAGTATTACATTTGTAGTAGTTTTAACAGGGGCAACAGTGAATAATACCTCAAATTACTTGTAGAATTCATGTATTCTTTGCTTATGATGTGAGTTTATAAGGCGTTCATCGACGGAAAGCCATACTAAAAAATACGATAAACTTAACACTGTTTTCATAAGTGAACTTATTTATACCTATATACAATAATGCATTTTTTCTATACATATTATTCTTATACATAATTATGTACATTCGATTTGTCTTTGGGATCAAGGTGACATATCACTTGTTTTGTAAAAAAACGTACCTAATTATATTGTAATAATTTTATAACATACATACATAGTAACGTATAATTTAATGTATAAGATTCGACAAAATGATTTTAGATATATTTTTGACGTGGAGTGGGTTTTTTGAGTATTTTATGTGTATAATGAAGTAATTATAAGTAAAATTAATTAGTTTTTGATGTAAGTACTTTTAAAACAAAATCAGTCAATCAATTACTTAGATATTAATTTTTAATGTTTCAGTAACCTGCAATACAGCTAGTCTCTAATATTTTTGTAAATACAATTTTATTAAGTTTTGTTAATTTTACTCAATATACTTAATCAAAATCAATTGTTATTGTTTTCTAAAAATGTACATATTGTATTCTGTACATTTCTGGAAAATAATAAAAAGTAATATTATGTATCAGATTCCATTTGTGTGTCAGCAAAATTGTACTTTATTTTATGTATTTTATCAATCAATAAAGTTGGTTATTTCTTTAAAATAAATAATAATTGAAATGTAACAACTTGTACCGTTATTTGCCAAAATCATTACTGTGCCTTAACTGTTATTGTTACTGAAGAGAAGTATGTTATTATGATAATGTTTTACATTTTAATATAGGTATTTAAGTACCTAATATAATGTGTTAAATAAAAATATTTTACTTTATATTTTATGATTTTAATTTAGAGAGTACCTATGAGATATGGACTGAATCGCATACATCACTGAAAAACAATAATAAAAAATTCTAACACACATACGCATTATCTGTTTTTCTTTTTTTTAAATAATTCATCCAAAGGTTGTCTGGAAGAATTCACCATTGTGTGATAAGACCGCCCATTGTACGCATATTACTAAAAATGTATGTAAACCTAGGCTCTTCAATGTGTATAATAAAACATTATATAAATAAATTAATAAATAAAAAATGCCATTAAAGAAAAATATGTAAACAAACATCTTCAAAACACGTTCTGCAACTTTTGGCTGTTTACAAAAAAACCTTGAGTCTAAGGCTAGCCGCACACACTCAATAATATTGTCAATAAAGTACGTATTGTCAATAATATTGTGTGTGTGCGACCTGTATTGCGGTATTGTTCAATAATATTGTAGATTATCCAGAAATTCTGATTTTGTCACGTCAATATCGGGGGAGGCAGGGGTATTGTCAATAATATTGACGTGTGCGGGCGCGCGGCAATATTTTAGTTGAGGAAAAGATTTCAAGGCAGGCGGACGTTCGTGTTATTTGTTCAAAATGGAAAACGAAAACAGTTTCCAAAGCGAAAATAGTGTTGATACTGTTGATAATAGTACCCTTACGGAAAAACATTATTTGTCAGTGTTTATTAACCTTTTGAACGCCAATGGCATGTATAGATGTCATGCGCAAGCGTGCCCTGTGCGCCACCGACATCTATAGATGCCAAGAAACAGATCACAGAGAAAAACAAAATAAACACATTAAATCATTACTTTCACGTGTTTTATTGATGTATCTTAAGAACTGAATACCCAGTTATTACATAATTGTACACAGTGAACAAAATTGCAATATAGTTATTCTAATATTTGATTGATAAAAACAACTTAAATATCGGCTAAAAAAGCATGTTCTCTCGCGCCAATGGCATGTATACATGCCTACTAGTGATGTAGTGTAATTCAAGTAATATTAAAACTTCAGCTAAATGACTCGCTTATTTTTTGTAATAACTATTAAAAAGTATATATATAACCTTAGTCTCTGAGAAAAAAGGTAAACTCGTGACGTCGTAAGCGCGTGCCGTGTTTTTAAATGCGGGGAAGTTGCAAAAAATATTTTATCTAGTACCTACATTATAATTGCAAAAATGGCGAGTGAAGAGGTTTATAGTACAGAAGAACTATTGCGCATTCTAGATAATTATAAAATATTTTTGTAGGTTACTATCAACATCAGAAATTTTTGTTATTGATAATAATTATAGATAATATACAATTTAGTTTTAAATTTTACAATTCCAAGACTGTTAGTGAGCATAATGTTTTATAGGTACAATTGTTGATTTTTATATATTTTTAAGTTTCACGTAACCTTTTTCAATTACAAGGCTGTTAATGAGCATAATAAATAAATACGATTGTTGATTTTTTATATTTTTAAGTTTCATGTGACATTTTACAAATACAAGGCAACTATTTTAAGAATATGAAAGTGTATAAATAATATCACTAAAATCTACAGATTTTTTATATACCTATATAGATATTATAGATACCTATTTAGCAGTTTTCAAATTTGATTACCTAATACATAAATGAACTCGATAAGTTACATTATTCAGCTAACTACATCCCTAATCATAAACGAGAGATTAAAAAAAATGGATAGTTGCCCGCGCCATTGGCATGTATACATGCCAATGGCGCGTAACTGATAGATAATAGTGCTGTAACTTGCTGCAATTTTATATGTATTTTTGTGTCTCAAAAGGTTGATATTTTATTGATAGTTGCTATTAATGTGGTCTTAAGTTTATTACAGTGGGAGATTAGGTTAAATAAATATTCTTTTTATGTTATAAGCAGTTTATTCAAAAAAATTCAGACGAAAATTATTACTCACTTTGGTTTATCGATAACATTTTGGAATCCCTAATATTTTCAAGGTTATTTCGTTGAATTTGTGTCTTGGCGTGGAGGGCACGGCGAAGCGTTTATGCTCTGGCGGTCAAAAGGTTAAAACATGGGAAACTTATCCAGAATTATGGAATACATCCTGCAAAGCATATCGTGATACAGTTAAGAAAAATAATGCGCTTGATAAGTTGCTCAAAATTTATAAAAAAAAAAAACAAACCAAATAGTATAAGAAAAGACGGAAAGAAAAAAATTAATTCCCTACGAACAAATTTTCGGAAACAATTAAAGAAGATTCACAAATCGAAAAAAAATCACAAATTCACTCGTAGTTCATTTATTAGATTAAAGTGATTTAACTCAGCTTTTTTTCTCATCCAATCCTTAATCCATCGTTTCTTTTTTTTTTTTTTTACATTTAATGGGTCGACGTTTGGCCGCTATCTCACCTGATGGTAAGTGATGATGCGGCCTACGGTGGAGCACGCCTGCCCATAAGCAACCTATTCACTCGGGCCTTGAAGACACCCAAGTTATACCCATCAGGAAACACAGACTTCGGCAAGGAGTTCCACTCCCTAGCAGTTCGCACAAGGAAGCTTGAAGCGAAGCGCTTCGTGCGAGTGGGTGGGATATCTACCATGAAGCGGTGACGCCTCGCCGATTGTCTTGTGGTTCGATGATGAAAAGGACTAGGGGGAATCAAGTTGTGCAATTCCCCCGCACACTCTCCGAAATGTATCCGGTAAAAAACGGAAAGGCTTGCGACCTTGCGCCTGTGTTCAAGGCTTTGAAGCCTTGCCTCTGGCCTCCACAAGCGCATCATCGTTGATGAGCCTCTTGGCACGCCTTTCAATGTGTTCGAGCGCATCTAGCTGGCATTTAGCCGAGCCGTCCCAAAGGTGAGAACAGTACTCCATACATGACCGAACCTGCGCTTGGTACAGGCTCAGCAGTTGTTTCGGTGTGAAGTACCGTCTCACCTTCGAGAGGATACCCAACTTCCTACCAGCCAGATGCGCCTTCGACTCTATATAAGAGCCGAAGTTAAGCGTTGGCGATAGAGTTACGCCCAGAAGGTCAAGATGATCCGCTACCGGAACGGACACATTTCGGAAAGTCGGAGCCAGCGGAAATTGACTCCGTTTGGCAGAGAATAGACACGCCTGGGTTTTGGTAGCGTTGAACTTGACCAAGTTGGCGTTACCCCAATCGGAGACCGCCTTCAAGGACGAGTTCAACCGTTCGAACATGGATTCTCTTAGAGACCGGATCTGTGTTCCGCTAGTCCGCGCATCGGACACATACCTTTCAACAACTGTGCTGTCATCTGCATACCCAAAGATACCGGGCTTAAGCAGGCCGTTGATGTGCAGCAAAAAGAGCGTTGCTGAAAGTACTGACCCCTGAGGGACTCCGGCGTTGATGCCAAATTGGTCAGACGAGCAGCCTTCAATGACTACTCGAATTGACCGATTTCTTGTTTCTTAGTTCTTTTAGTTTCTTCTAGTTTCTTTCTTGATTGCCTTTTTTTAGTTAGTAAAATTAATGCAATACTCAATGCAACAACTTTTTTCTTTCTTTCCATTATGTTCAACGTGCGCACATGAATCTAGCTGCGGATCGACTGAGTCAGATTGTACCATGAAAAATTGACAATAATATTGTATAGTGTGCGGGGATCATTTTATTGATGAAGATATTGACAATCTTGCATTGACAATATTATTGAGTGTGTGCGGCTAGCCTAAAAATAATGTTTGTATCTGTGCTTGACTAGACACACCCATAAGACCGTCAAACACTCGACCTTGGGATCTGCTGAACACTACGTCACCATCAAGCCCACGTTGAACTGGACGACAGCAGATCAACCTACACCTTTCTTCTCCCAATAGATTTTCAACTCTATTATATTGGAATAGAGTCAGAAATGTAGTGTAGAAAACTTGGCAAATTGAAAGCGGAGGTGCGTCTACCAAACTATGTTTATTCGGTCGTAATGATGGAAAGTACAGTCTGTATTTGCTGGTAAATAAATGCCCGTCTATTATTTTTGGTAAAGAAATAAACTTGATGTTTCCTCCAGTGTGACGTCAAAGCTAACCTTTAGTTTTCTACAGTTCCCAGTTCATCTATACTTAAGAAAATGTTTAGGTACCTATTTAGACAAATGCAACTAGGTAGGTATTAACTTCTTGTATTTTCCTCAAGGAATTCCCATAATTAGGTATAACCATTAGTAGGAACATTAATAAATGTGACATGCGAACCATCAAGGAATACGACAAAAAAAATACAAAAATTTAATAGCGTCATTATCCTCAACCAAAAGTTAACAAAACCGCCGATTGAAACACAAAATTTGGTTTTAATAAATTAAGTCGTGTTGTTCTCAACTAATCCGATAAAAATAAGGATAAAAATATAATATTAGCTACCACGATACCAAATAAAAATAAATGAAAGTTAAAATTAATTGAAGAAACACCCGGGCACTCAACCAACAAGACGATCAACAATCACCTATCCCTTTAACGAAAAAAAGGCATAATAACAGACTTCTACAGGAATTACCGGTTATCTTTAACCAATACTTGCCTACCTTGTGGTTAATACTTACTTTATTGTGGACATTGTGATATGCACTTACATTGCACCTACTGTACATATACGTAGGTACATACGTACCTGCTTTATCGCAAAATGTCTACATTTAACAATTCGCGGCCTTGTACACATACCATTGATTCCATATCGTAGCCCGCAGTACATTGAACTTTGCGCTTTCGCAAACTATTTCGATTCTGCTCTTGTTTTAGTAACGGCTCTGGTAGTCGGGTCTAGCACATTCGTTGGTGGGTGTGTCATGGGTAAATACGTTTTTATATTGATACATTTATTTTGGTAAGTATAATAAAATTGGTCGAATCGCCCTCGTTTCCTTTAAGTGTTATTTGATGCTTCCTGGCGAATATTGGCAGATGTATCCTGACAGTAAAAACACAAAAATGTGGTCATTCGAACCTCTAGAATACTCACTATGAGTACTTAACTCCTCAAAAATCTAACTAGAGTCTAGAGGTCTAACCTAAAATATGATCCATGCTAGAGGTTCTGGTCTAAATGGAAGGGATGAATGGAAAGTACCTAGACGGTTCCTTATTGCTCAGTGTCCTTTCAGATTCAGGGCCAAGCCCAAAAATTTTAAAATACCCAGAAGAAAAGAACTTTGCTAAACATTAGGAACGTTTAAATAATTCGCTATTTCCTTAAATAATTTAGTAGTGTCTAAATAATTAAGACAAGAGCTAGGTAATTACTGTTGCAACTCAATAGATACTATGGCTACGATGTAAATTAAATTATTATATTGTTGCACTTTCTAAGGGCAACGTTTGCCGAGAGTCTTGGGAGAAACCAAACCGGTTTGGTCACAAGGTGAAGTGCAACTGCACACAGTCTGTAACTAAGTAAGTAATAATAATAACTTTCATATCGATATTTGTAACCACTACTTGATAAAATTATCGATTGGTAATTAAATAATACATGTACTTGCATAGTAGTCAATGAATTATATTAGCACCATTTGAAAAAATCACCCTTGAGAAGTTGAGATTAAGCTTAGGCACTATTCTTACTTAGTAGTAATATTTTACTGTCGCACTCAGAGACATTAATTGGTTATGTTAAGTAATCCTTAGTAACAACTTTGTATCGAAAACAATTCCTAAAGACTGAGTGAAGTAACCATTAAATATTTTAACCTAAGTATACTATGTGGGAGACAACAATTATTTAAAAATAAAAAATCTGAAATAAAAAATGAAGTTACTTGATATACCTACCTACCTTCAATTATCTATTATTACTTAACGTTTTTATGTTTTAAATAAATATTCTATTTATTCTACACTACAATAGATGATAAGGACAATTAAGTTAGTAATTACCTACTTTTAATTACTTCTCTGTTTATTCATTGCAATTCCTAGATGCTTTTTTTGAGCGGGAAACATCCAATGATTTCGCCCGCGTTAGATGAAACGATTCCTCTCGTGTTAGATTCTTACTGCCTAAAAACCACCCCGTTTCTTCTTCTGTTTTGAGCCGGAGCCCCGGTATACCGCCAGGGAGTCCGCAGCTCCGGATCGGGAATTCCTAAATGTTTTTTATAACGGGAGAAAAATCATTCAATGACTTCTGCCTTGGGTGAGGCGAGAGGGAGTGTCAGACTCTTACTGACTAAAAACCACCCCATTCTTTCTCTTGCTTTGAGCTGGAGCCCCGGTAACCTGTTACGTTGTACGCTGGTCCAGATAATTCCTAGATGCTAGGGAACCTATCTAAGTAAGTAGATACGTATGTCGTAAGAGTGCAAAGTCTAAGTGCAAGGAAAGGGTATGCGGTTGTAATCATTCGAATCAAAGACGACCTTAAGAATATCTCAGTTTATTACTAACTAGCTTTTGCCCGCGACTTCGTTCGCGTGGAATAGTGACTTCCGGCAAATTTTTGGTTTTAACCACATAGTTCCCATAGCTATAGGCTGATGATGATGATGATGATGATAAGTTCCCGATCTCGCGGAATCTCTTCAAAAATGAGATGTAGAAGATATTCCAGGGAACTCTTCAAAAATCAACATAATGAGCTCTGCGTTTGAATTTAATAGATGTATACTCACTTAGGGCATTGAAAAAATAGTTTAAAAACGGACTTAAACTAACTTAAAACTAAAGAAAGCTACGAATTACGAATTTATAACAATTAAAAAAGAAATTATATTAGAACCTATCCTTTATGCTATAATAACCAAGCTTAAACTAAATAATTTAAAAGAAACGACTTAAATCTAATCTAATTAATTTATAAATTAGACTTACAATTTTATTAAAAAAACTAACTACAGTAACTACTAATAATCGATATCAAACTAAACCTACGTTAAAAAGTTAAACCAGAAAAAAAGTAATTTAAAAAACTAAAAAACCCGACTGCGTTTCTTTATAATATTAAAATGAAAAAAAAAACCCTAAAATAAGAAAGTCTTCGTAAAATTTAAGCAGTCGGGACCCATTCTAAATATAAAGACTTTGTGAGGACACATACGGCTGGCTTTCTAGAATGGGTCCCGACTGCTTAAATTTTACGAAGACTTTCTTGTTTTAGGGTTTTTTTCATTTTAATATTATAAAGAAACGCAGTCGGGTTTTTTAGTTTTTTAAATTACTTTTTTTATTTTATTTTTTTTTATTTTTATTATTTTTTTCATTTTGATATATCTATTGTCACTCTCACAGTAAATACGAATCAAACGATCCCTATCAAGCGGAAATCTATCGAGTCGTTCAGGCTAGAGAGTGAGAAATATTCGAATTTGGCGCCAAAAATCCGCCATTTTGTTTTTTTTAATATTTTGATATATCAAGTGTCACTCTCACAGTAAATACAAATCTAACGACACCTCTCAAGTCAAAATCCATCAAGCCGTTTAGGCTAGAGAGTGAGAAATATTCGAATTTGGCGTCAAAAATCCGCCATTTTGTTTTTTTAATATTTTGGTATATCCAGTGTCACTCTCACAGTAAATACGAATCTAACGACACCTCTCAAGTCAAAATCCATCAAGCCGTTTAGGCTGCAGAGCGTGCCAAACAATTATACATACATACATACATACATACATACATACATACATACATACACTCGAAAAACATAACCCTCCTTCAGGCGCAGTCGGGTAAAAACCAGGAAAACCCAACAAATAAACTTATTAATTGACAAATACAACGAAACCAATTTAGAATATACGAAACAGCAGGACCACTACAGACAAATAATCATACGACTGATAATACACATTTTCTACAATAGTACCGAAGCGCTCGGCCGATACCCAACCAAATAATTGTAACAAAACCATAGCGCAATCTATTTCGATCCCAACGCCATCTATCGAGGATAAAGACAACTTGGATTATTTATTTATACTCCGTTCGGGCATTTTCTTTGTACTAAAAGTTTAATTATATTGATAAAATTTTTTTCATACCTTTTTACTATTTGTTAACTTTTTTTCGATGAATTAAAACAATAACATGAACCGAAGTCGTGAGAGCGTTTTCTTTGTACTAAAAGTTGTATTATGTTATATTTTTCATTGCTTTTTACTATTTTGTAAAAACAAATTTCCAATGAATTAAAACAATAACATGAACTGAACAATTGTAATTACACCATTGCGCGATCAACGCCATCTATCTACGGAGTATAGGAACAGCCCGACATTGTTCAATTCCGTACTATAAGTACGAAATTGAACAATAGATGGCGCTGTATGTCCGGAATAAATTTATTTTTTATTTTATTTTTTTTATTTGTATTTTATTTTTATTTTATTTTTATTTTACTTTTATTTTATTTTTATTTTATTTTTATTTTATTTTATTTTTATTTTATTTTTATTTTATTTTTATTTTATATTTATTTTATTTTTATTTTATTTTTATTTTATTTTTATTTTATTTTTATTTTATTTTTATTTTATTTTATATTTATTTTATTTTATTTTATTTTATTTTATTTTATTTTATTTTATTTTTATTTTATTTTATTTTATTTTATTTTTATTTTATTTTTATTTTTATTTTTATTTTATTTTATTTTATTTTATTTTATTTTATTTTTATTTTATTTTTATTTTATTTTTATTTTTATTTTTATTTTATTTTTATTTTATTTTTATTTTATTTTATATTTATTTTATTTTTATTTTATTTTATATTTATTTTATTTTATTTTATTTTATTTTATTTTATTTTTATTTTATTTTTATTTTTATTTTTATTTTTATTTTTATTTTTATTTTATATTTATTTTATTTTTATTTTATTTTTATTTTATTTTTGAAATAAAAATATATCTATGTCCTTTCTAAGGTTCTAAACTATATCTGTACCAAATTTCAACCAAATCCGTCAAATAGTTGCGGAGATTAATGGTATAAGCATAGAATGTTCGACGTGATTCTTTAATTTGACATAACTTTTTTATTTATGAACCGATTGACATGAAACAAACACTAAATGTAAATTTAAGCATCCCACAATATATTCGTGAAAACCGCATCCAACTCGGATCAGCCGTTTCTGAGATTAGCGCGCACAGACGAACAGACAAACAGACAAACAGACAAACAGACAAACAGACAAAAAAAAAGTTAATTACATTTTTGGGTTCGACATCGACATAACAATAACCCCTGCTATTTTTTTTATTTTTATTTTCAATGTACAGACAGCACTTTTCTACGATTTTATTATATGTATAGATAATATCTATTTATTACCCATCTTTAAGTATTTATCAGGAGTATCCCTGTCTTATTATGCTAACCTTTGTACTTATACAAGATTGTACTTTGTACCCGCGACCAATAAGGTTCAATGTAAGTACATATTTATGTAAAATATTGACTTCGAAAATTAAAACAAGATTCAAAGTACCATTTTATTAGTTTTAAAATGATTTTTGGAATAAACAACGATAAAATACTAAACTATTTGCATTTTAATTAATCGTTATTTAATTTTAATTTAATGGTTGTTTCGGGTCTGCGTGTCATGTGTATGTGAACTTATGTTTTTAAACGCACCCGCGACACTGGAGAAATCTAAAGTGTGGGGCAACATTTTAACAAAAAAAATAATAAATACGTAAGTTTGTAGTGAAATAAAACGAATTAAAAAAAGAAACGAAACGAAATTCCCACATACGCCTGTAGATTCGCAATAAAAAGACGTCTCACGGACGACGACGGAACTATGTATTGTTTAAACAAATTGTTATCAGCTACCAACTTTTGCGAACCGTGCATTCAGTGCAAATTAACAAAATTATCAAGTTCAAACTACGTGTGGTTGAAACGTTCCGTTTCGTCGATTCGTTCATCAGTCGCGTCCACCCGCGACACTAGATCACTCGCCTCCGTCAAACGCGCGCGAACATGCAAAATATGGCGCGAAAACTCCTCTTACGCGAAATTAAAAACTTAAAATGGCAAAGGAAACTTTCAACTAGTGCTGTGTTTAGGAACGAAGATTTTATTATAAGGTCTACTATTCCTGATATTGTTGTGCCTAAAACTAGGTTTGTTGATCGTTTGTGGGCTGAGTCGGCGGGATACAAAAATTTAGTTGCACTGGTGAGTATTTCTTAGGTAGTTTATTTTAATATGTTTTATGGGTACAGACATTAAGCAACTCCAATACGTCTTCATTTATTAGTTTTTGAATCCATCTAAACTTACGTGAGTAAACCGGGATTTTTAGTTATTATAACATAAAAAGAGATATTGATCCCTAATTTATTGAAACAAAGTTTAAAATTAATAAAAAACATGTCTAGTGCGGTTAGGTTATTTAGTTCATTATACTAGGCAAGGAATTTGATTTAAAATAGTAATTTGTGTAAGTAAATAACAATTAAACTGTAGGTATAACTACTTATGCGTGAAATTGGATTCTTATCAAAACGAAGCGTATTACGAAGTGTTATCAAAGCTATATGGGGCCGCGAATAAAAAACAAATAAAACTTGTATTTCTAACTAGAGAACAATTCCTTAGTACGAGTTTGCTTTACGTTTAAAGTCATCGAGACGAGAACGCGTTCGGCGTTCTGATTGGTTGGTTTATTCGAGCCGGCCAATCAGAGAGCCGAACGCGCTCTCGATTTCGATTCCTTCAAACGTAAAATAAACTTGTACTAAGTATACAGGACTTTGTACGGATAGTTACAATATTAAAAGCAAGTAGATGTTTTGTGGAGCGACAAAACATCTTACTCACCAATTACTTGCCAATTGGGTTAAACAATTTGCTCCGCTTTGGAATTTGAACCAGTTACGTAGTTACATGATTGTTTTATTATTTAACCGTCATACCCATTCCCAATTGTTCGTACGAATAGTAAGTCAACAAATGTTGTCAATCAATACAATAGAATAATAAAGAGTTGCTTCAAACATATCATTACCTATTGTATAAATAGTATCTAGTTATAAATTACCTAATGATATTTATTTCTACGCAAATAGGATACAAAATAAGTAAATTTTTTACAAGCCAATACTATGATTCCATGGGAAACATTCGTCAGTTTATGTATGTATTTTAACTACGTATAGAACTAAGCAAAATTAGTATGTCCCATTTAATTATGTATTTGTAAATGCATAATTGTTATTGAGTTTATAAATCAATATTTTTTAAATTATAAGACTGGAATATTCGACAATAAATTAATAGTAAATAACCTTATCAGAAACTGCCTGCAAGGCTATATTTTTGAAAAGGTTATATCTGATTGTAAACAAGTATTTTTATTGAAAATACATTATTTAAATAGACCTTGCTATTCCATATGCATTTAATACTAAATACAGAGTGCTAATAAAATCGAGTGTTATAAATATTAAACCAATTTAAATTATTATCACCTGTATTAAAATAAAGCGTAGCTATATAAATGTGCATTTAATATATATTACTTATAGGAAACGACAATTTTAATTCTTTTTCCTTAAATTAATTCCTATATGCATCACATAAACAGCCAGTACCAGCAAGTGGTCATTGCTGACCAAAGGTCACTTCTCGCACAGAGAAAGAATTAGAGTTATGAGGATCCTGTAAAAACATGTTAGTTTTAAAACATCCATTGACTTCTCTTGCCTTGGGCAAGGCGAGAGGAAGTGTCAGACTCTTACTGACTAAAAACCGCCCCGTTCCTTCTCCTGCTTTTCGAGCCGGAGCACCGGTACCTAAACCTGCTAGGCAGTCCACAGTGGAAGTATTGTTTGGGGCAGTTACAAATATAGTAAATTTAAGGTAAACAGTTAACCAGCCCAAAGACGTTCTTTTCTATACAAAGGCTTTTTGGAGGTTTCATAGTTAATACTCACGCTTAAGGATGCTGTTGCTTTCAGTCATATTATATTATTATATCTTTAGTTCATAATAATACTAACGGTCTAAATGTCTAAGTACTAGATTATTCCTCAAGGTCTAAGTCCACGCTGGCCTAGATATAAATTGTTATGACTATCTCTTGAAAGTGTAGCATTTCACTTATCGTCTCTTCAGGCATTATCTCTCACTTCAAGTCATAATAAATAAATACGTATCATTGCTAAAAAGTCCCTAAGTATTTATCATTTTTATTACAGAAAAATAAAAAAAAATCACGTCTTCTAATTTCCAAAGAAATACGTGGAGACTTAAATTTTTAACAGTCACTTCTTCTGAATAAACACAAACTTAATTTTTAACATCCTCTTCTTCAACATCTGTTTTTATGGTATCACCATGTTACAAGGGATGAACGTATTGTCATATACCAGCCACAGTTTCAGACTATCCAATTACTCAATAATTTTCGAAATAAAGAATGAAACCACAACCTATTGCTCGACCAGCATTTTATTTTTATGTTAAAAGCCGGTAAACGAGCAGACGGATCACCTGATGGTAAGCAATTGCTGCCGTGCGTTGGTTTTTAGTAATTAAGGGTATGACACTCCCTCAATCAGTCTCCTATTTCATTATTTATTTACATATTATGTGATTAATTAATCCACGTGCAATTTTTTGTAACGTTTTGATTAACGTCAGAACTTGAATTAAATTTTACATTGATGCGCATACAAAATTGTATTCGACATTTTGGTAACAATTTAATGAACAAAGAAACTTAATTTTTGTTAAAAAAAATCTGCAAAAAGATAATTTCATTGCGTTTGAATATTATAAGTAACAAGAAGTTTATTAGTTATTATTTATAAAATTAATAGCGGACCCGACAGACGTTGTCCTGTCTACACGTTAATTTGAAAATTTAAAACTTTTTCATCCTGGACCTTTTTGATGAAAATTATTATTCAAATGTTATGACAATATCTAACGTCATTAATATTTGACACTGCGATGGTAGCGCCGTCCGTCGGATCCGATGTAAAACATTCCAAAATCAACAACTACTAAGAAATCAAAAATTAATTAAAAAAACTTTGTCCAGCGGACAAAATTGTGAATCTAAACCATTCTCAGATCCTCTTGAACACACACAAAAAGTTTCATCAAAATCGGTCTAGTCGTTTAAGAGGAGTTCAGTGACATACACACGTACAGAAGAATTATATATATAAAGATGTAGTTAAAAGATACCTATCTATAGAAAAAAATTGAATTATTCATGTAGTGAACAGTTACATTATTTTGAACCTTATTTTAAGTACATTAAGAAGTAGATAAAAATAAAACTACACATAATAATATAACATAATTAATTAATAAATTATCATACTTCATTATTATTCTTGATACACTTTAAATTTTGAATTACAATATCGCTATGACGTTAGTTGTAGTCTTAGTACTTCTGGTACAACTGTACCTGAAGTAATTTACTCGTAGAAGTATTTTGTAATACCTATGTATTTAGGATTTATAGAAGGTAGGTTGATGTCCCAAGATCTACTATGTCATGATTTAATCATTATTATCATAATTTTTATCAGCTACTAGCTGGCCCGGCAAACTTTAGTTTTGTTTTTCTCACCAACTAAACCTTCCCAGTTTCCCAGAATTTCCATAAAAAATTCAAGACCAACATTTTCCAAATCAGTCCAGCCGTTTTCGAGTTTTAGCGAAACTAACGAACACCAATAGATTTTTAGGGTTCCGTAGCCAAATGGCAAAAGACCCCTTATAGTTTCGTCATTTCTGTCTGACCGTCCGTCCATCCGTATGTCACAGCCATTTATTTTATACAGAGATAAGACATCCTCTACGTTCTTTTGAATAATATCCTCTGAAGATAGACCTCCATATAAAAGAAAAAGTTATAAAATCTTGGTTAGCATTCGAAACACGTTAACCGAACTATCTAAACAGCTATTCATGTCACCCAGTAACAAACTAAATTCTAGACTAGTCTAGACGCGAACTCCTTATCCTAAAAATACATTCTAGACTTTGAACCTTGCAGAAATAAAGTTCAAAATACAATCAACAGCTGTTCTGATCTGTTACCGATTTTATAACAATGTGTCGTGTACATTGACGTTTTAGTGGGGCTATTGATTGATTATCTTGTTTTAATTGCTAATAAAGTTGGTAATGGAACTGAAATATTGTTAGATTGAGGAATAATGTCTTAAATTTCGTGAAACAAGTTGTAATTAAGGCATAAGACTGATCTGTGACAAATTAATGGGTGATAATCTTATGTGTACTAATAAATTGACCCTCTTGTAGCCAACAAATCTTTTTTTTCTTGGTTTTCAGCTACATTTTTTTATGAATTGTTCAGTGAACTATGTAATCTTGTTATTTAAAAATTCACATCAAGTTCTTCAAGTCAAGTTCTTCATTTAAAAAACAATCAAGTTCTTAAACTGTGACCAAATACCTGTGTCATATACTAGATGTAGTATGGTTCGAGATCGAAGCCGAAATCAAAGTCATTTATTCCAATTAAACCATAAATAGGTACTTTTGAAATGTCAACAAATAAAGAAATAAATAATAGTCTGTCATTCTGTCCGTTGGCTTCTCTTCTTACCTTTATAACCACATTTGCAATAAACGTCTAAATAATAGTCCGGTAAAGAGAACAAGGAGTTACTCATAGCTATTTCTGATAGGAAAGTTATAGCATCACGAGATGCTGGTACTAAATATTCTGTTAGCGTGCACTGCTTACAGTTCATTGAACCGTTTGTGCTAAATACACGACAATTACAAGATCGCAGCCGGTAATGAAGAGTGAAGTTTTTGATTTATGAAAATGTGTGTAATTGCTTTATTTGTCTTTAAGGGATATTATTGGAGATTCTGTGTTACAAGGCGTGGGATGATGGGACCAAACTCCAAAGTCCAAACTGGAAATAGACTGCAGACTGTTGATCTACAAAATGATCCTAAATCAATATGGATGTATGGCACACTACTATAGGCTTTTTTTTCGACGGGGTATAATCATCCAATGACTTTTCCCGCCTTGGGCGATTGAGAGGGAGTGTCAAACTCTTAGGTACTGACTAAAAACCACCCCGTTTCTCCTCGTTTTTAAACCGGAGCCCCGGTAACCCTGGTTCGGACAACTGTAGGCTAGCAACTTAATGTGACCATTTGGAATGTTAAGAATGTTTTCAAGGTTCCATTTTGCAGCATTTCCACATTTTGGTTTGTTTTTTTGCACTGGTCAATCAGAGCGCCGAACGCGCTCTCGTTTCATTATCGTTCATCATAAAGCAAACGTACTATGGGTACAGTAGGCTGTTACGGGCTGTTGATTTTATAGTGATATATTTAATGAAACTTATAGAATTAATTGTGAAACTGGTAATAAACAAGTAAACGAAAAAATCATGACAATTTTGCCAATCTCATTGTGGAGTATCTTTGCCTAATTAATGTATGTACGTACAATGCTAACTTGTGTTCGGTTTTTGACCATGAACATAATATCTTGTTTTTGATTTTTTTTGACCTCGAACTAGACTCTTATGTAAACAGTACATATAACGTAATATATGATAATAACTACATATATGTATAATATATATACACTAGGTACCTATGTAAAATAGTAAAATATTCGTGTCATTTTGTGTTTATGTATAAATCAACGACAGAATGAGTTAGTATTTAGGTGCTTAATGTAGGTAAATATGTATTTTTATTCTTTTTTATTTTTTTTCGAAGATACAGGTTGTTGTTATTTGTGTAAGGTCAGGGTCAGGGAATGAGTTTGTTCACTGATGATATTTATTTTGACAAAGTTTCCTTGTAAGATGGCAATAAAGGACATAAAACATTTCTTCACTTCCCTCAGTTTTTCTTAACGGGTCAACACTGGTGTTGGGTTGGTAAATCTTCTACCACTTATTGAGACTTCGAAATGAACCACATGTAAGTACCTAACGTAGCTGACAGTTACCCATTCATGTGATTTGCACGTTAGTTCTGATACTACATACTAACAAGCGGTATGCATTCGCGCCTTTTATCCCCGAAGGGGTAGGCTGAGGACATATTACGACAAGTAATGCATTAACTTTTCACCACGCCACAAGCCAATGTAGGTACACCCCATAGAAATATAAATCTTTCATATATCCCACACCCACTTTTCACCACACCACAGGCGGTATGCGTATAGTATTTCTCTGTTCTGTGATTCATTACATAATCTATTGGTATTCTTTAGCTTATATAAACTAGCAAATGAGTGTTTTGAAGAACGTCCCAGCTATTAAAACTAATGCTACCGGCCTTAACACGTATTCTTAACATTGAAAAGACCGGTTAATCACCATTTGCGGAACAGCCAGTGATCTTAATGTCCTCCTTTTTAAAACTAAACTAAGGTCACATAAGTAAGAAGATTCACAATAAAACTGTGCAAAAACCAAGGTTGTTTTGGCGACAACAATTAGTAACTAATTTGCAAACAAATTTGACCTATAGCACGTTATTTTAAAGTCAAATTTTGAATGTACGTTCGCATAGTAGTTGTTTATGGGAAAGGTTTTTAAAATATGTAAAGATTTTGATAATTAGGTGAAATTGTTGTTTGATTTGTCATGTAATAGTTGGTTATAGGTACCTGATTGGCTTGTGGTATGTGGAGTCATTAATTCTTTAATTGCCTCTTCTTCACTTGAGGATTGATTAACTATACGAGAAATTGTATATATGTGGACTTTTTGAATATAAAGATATTTAGGAACTATTAAATTAAATTGTTTGGTAAATAGCTATGATATGAATAACTATCACTATGAAGCTGTGGCTTAAGGGACGTGTATGTTAATTTTCTGCAGCGTCCCTTTTTACATCTTCGTACATAGGCGAGGTACCTATAATTTCCGGACTACCTAGCGGGTTTACCTGGGCTCCGGCCCGAAAAGCAGGAGTAGAAACGGGATGGTTTTTAGTCAGTAGGAGTCTGACACACCCTCTTGCCTCGCCCAAGGCGCGAGAAGTCATTGGATGATTTTCTCCCCTTAAAAAAAGTACCTGTATAATTGTCTTGTTGGGAAGATAGATACTTAGATAAAATTATAATTCGACATGATACATGATTACAGACTTAAAATTTTCGCTTCGTAATAGGTAATTAGGTACATAGTACAATTAGGTAGGTATAGTTGACGTCTAGCTATATCTTTAGTGCCTAAGTACGTAAAGGCTGTAAATTACTTATTAGATAATCAGTTATCAAGGTCGATTAGAAAATACTTGGTAATATTTCGTCATATTTATTTTATCAAATAAATCCCTTCTAGGGGAGTTGACAATTATTTTCTAAAGAAACATAAAAAGTGAACATTAATGTTGAAATTTCACACAAGACATCACACAAATATAATTAATGTGAATAAAAAGGTTGGTATGTTAATTCGTCAATGACGCTGAAACTACTGAACGCATTTTGATGTTTGTTATACAGACAGGGTATGTGCTTACTTGGGTGATAGGATATTGCCGCTGGCAGAACCTAGTACTAAATAAATTCTAATTAGGTCTATTCGAATTAGGTTTTTTTTTATTGGTCCCTTATTCAACACTGTAACCGTACCTACTTCCTACCAACTTGTGACTCCTTTCACTTTATAAACTAGGGTCATAAAAACGCACCAACGCATTTTAAAATTACGTCAGACTCAGTACAAAGAGCCAGACTAGCAAATAAACCATTCGTTACAACTTTATTAAATAATAACCTAAAAGTTAGTTTTGGTTGTTATTTTTACCGTGCAAATTGGAACCGCGTGTCAACTCAACAGGCATGATAGATCATGTTGACAGACTCAATTCTGTGTGGACTTTGGTCAGGTCAAGAGCACTTGTGTAAACAGTATAATAGAATCATAGATATAATAGTGAATAGAAAAGAATATCGTTTGTTGTACCTCACAAACCTATCAAGTGTATTGGTTGGTATTTGTTAGGTCGGTATTAAACATTGAACTATTTCGGTGGTCATGCACATCGGAGATTTGGTTAGATACCTATGTACTTTATAGTTTATTTTATATATTTATTATTTTTATTGCTATTGGTGGATGAGATGGACAGATGACATGATAAAGGAAAAAACAATTATACACGTCAAACAATTTATCAGACAAATAGTAAGTGTTTAATGAATGTACAATTAGTGCAATTGATGGGCAATCAACTTCAATGCAATGCAACTAGTTTCAATTTCCAGAACACGTGAGATAATCTTACAAAATTTTCTAGACTATGTCTACAACATGTAACAAAAAGGGGGTATACATATCAAGTACACGGCTTCTAGATAGCATAACAAACAATACGGTAAGGGATTTTTAAACTCATTTTTTCATGGTACCAAATTATGAATTTCAATTCGTGATTCAAAATTAGGTAGACAGGTACTAGGCGATCAGATTCACATAAAAAATGTTTTGTAATATTAGCGAGTGATCCCTGTAGTGTTGTGACATGTTTGTATGATTTAAAATCAAGAACCATGCGATACCACGTATTTAGTACCTACCAATTTTTTTTTAAACGTATTTTAAGCTGAAACTTCGTGTAGAGACTCTATTCAACCTGTATTCATCAGTGCTTCTTGATGTATATGGGTATTTTGTTACACGTTGTATAAATATACCTTTGTTACTCCTTTAAGTTTAGAAAACCCATTTTTACAACTGTAAAACGCAATAGGTAGTATAAACCTAAGTTTACATGACGTACAATTTATCAGTCAGTTAGTAAGTGTTTAATTAATGTACAATTAGTGCAATTGATGGGCAATCAACTTCAATGTAATGCAACTAGTTTCAATTTCCAGAACACATGAGATAATCTTACAAAATTTTCTAGACTATGTCTATATGTGTTACTCCTTCAAAGTTTAGAAGACCCATGTTTTGCACTGTAAAACGCAATAGTAACTAAGTTTAAATGACGTACAATTTATCAGTCAATTAGTAAGTGTTCAATAAATGTACAATTAGTGCAATTGATGGGCAATCAACTTCAATGCAATGCAACTAGTTTCAATTTCCAGAACACGTCAGATAATTTTACAAAATTTTCTAGACTATGTCTATAAATATTCCACAGTGCAACTGAATCATCTGTGGAGCCAATTAATAGAGTCTTATCAATCATTTTGTTTATCTAGGTTACACACTCTAGACGACTAATTGCCGCGCAGACTTACACGGCACTTTAAACCTACAGGATTGATAACGTGAGGAGCTGATAGCATTGAGATCATCTGGTTAGTAACTCGTGTAATCGTGTTTTGATACCGTTACTTAGATAGTAATATTAGAAATATTGAAATTCGGGACCATTATTAGATTTATAAAAGGTTAGATAAATACAAATATTGAAGAAGATATATTGAAGACGGGCCAAATTAAAAGTACTTTTAACCGATGAGCATGCATGAAAAGACTGATAACTGTTGATGAAGCGAAAGAGGTGTGTAAGAATCGTAGCAATCGTAGGCTATTACAAAGGCCGTTTCGACCTACGACTAATGACTTGCGTATTTGAATAGATAACACACTAATTAGAGAACAGTTGCCGAAAAATACCAAAATGACCTTGCTATGCAGATAGGTACTAGAGAAAGATGGTGGAACACGATTCACTTCGATGTATAACATTTAATAGGTGCAATTGGAAAATGTATTCAAGCCTGACAGGCAAGAAAACGATAAAGAAACATTAATTATTGTATAGGTATGTTTTTCGGTTTACGCACGTAACTATTTGACGAGAAGCTCGACTGGTTTCAAGCCATATTAGAGGCCCATATTCGTGGAAAGCATTCCATGACACATGACACGGTGACAGTCGCGCTGCTACTCTTAGCATCTCTGATCAGTCAGTAGTCAGTCAGTTTGTTAAGTTATAATATAAAGAAATATTGACTACACATCGGTAGCTCTTTAAGATTAAATTAAAACCTTCAGATTATACCCACTGAATCTTTAATTGAATGTTAGTACCAAAGTCATAGTTTTTAATTCTACAAGTCCTTGTTCAATGAAATAGTCGTATGTCATGATTGTACGTCAGCTCAGTAATGAGTGGTTGCCGGTTCATTGTGCTATGCAATCAGAGCCAGCCGAGTATTGTTTAACTGGATTACGTATTGTTTGGTACTTAGTTCCATGTTGCTTATGACATAAGCTGTATTTAGAGCTGCTTTTAACAAAAAGTTGTTTGTGGTTTTCAGTTTAAGGCGTTTTTATTAATGAAATATGATTGTAATGGACTGAGTTAATTCATCAATTTATTAGTTTAATTTCATTTTAGTTTGAGTCAAAAACTCACTTAGTGTTTGGGTTTGTCAGACTCTTAACTGGCTTCTTTTTTAAGGGGGAATAATCATGACTATAATAATGACATTGACAATATTACAGCAAAAATATTAATGTGAGGTTATGCTTATCTTCTTGTTTCTGTCGCAGTAAGATAGATAAAATATCCTTAGGAATAACGGATTAGCAGTATACTTATATCATTAAATGTCGACCGTTTTATATATGTAACTATATTCCTAGTGAGACAGTAATGAATCGCTTTCGTATATCTTATGTTCCGGAATCATCTATCTTACTGCGACATCTCCATTTCAAAAACTGGTCACCAGTCGCTATGTCAATGACCTTCGCAACAATTTAATTGTTATTATACCTTGACGAAAATCCCCTTGTAGGTACTCTTACTATCCCACGTCAATTGGCTTATCTAGCACGTAGATAAAATTTAAGCTTAGTACATACGTTCGCATTGGCTTATCACAAACTAAAGTGGACTTTGATCTGGCTCAAGGAAATACTGCAACATTATGTCATACTGCTCTAGGCTTTTATTTGTCATTGCGAAAAAAAAACGTACTATTATAATTGTTTGCGAGTCAGGGTTATTCTTAAATAGATCTTAGAGCGTGTAGAATTAAGGTTGAAATTACAATAACCGCAAGAAAATGTTTTGGAGATATACAAAAATTTACCTTACGTGCTTGGAAATAGTGTTTTATATGTTTTTTATCTCATTTTTACAGGAAAGCGCTGAAACTAAGAAGACCTACACTTACTCACAGCTGGAAAAGAACACATCTGCCTTCGCAACTTCTTTGTTAAAGAAGTTCGGTTTGAAACCGGGAGATGTCGTTGCTGTCATGTTGCCAAATTGTCCCGAATTCCCCGTGGTGGCGTTCGGGAGCTTCCAAGCGGGATGTGTACTTACGACTGTCAACCCTATTTATAAAGAGTGTGAGTTTATTTTTGTTTGCTACTTTATTTTAGAGGGGTCACCGAACCAAAGCCGACATTTTGATTATGCTCAGTTTGTATTATTATTTATTTATCTAAACAGCAAAAGCAAGCATCGTATTTAAATAAAAATACGTCATCAAAGTAGAAAATAAAAATGTGTTTGCGTAAAATGCAAATTATGTGTAGGTAGAAACTGAAAAATACAAGAACGGCACCCACCCACGAAAGACAAAATTACATTAAGCAAATAAAATAATTTTATATAAACGAACATTAATCATGATGATAGAAAATTTTGCAACGAATTTTGAAGACCAAAATCTAGCAACGGTAATTTATTAGATAAATCAAATAAATAAAGTACAGTAATTTAAGGACTAGCAGCTCTTTTAAAATAGTTTTTAGGATTTCTTAGGCCAGTTACGGCCATTCAAAAATTGCCATAGCGGACGGTATTTCACGTCCACACGGCGGGGTATTGGTAAAGTTTTCAACTAGCAATAATCGCACCTCGGATTAACCTCATTGGTTACGATATTGCCTCTGCGCAAAGTTAGCTTCTTCAAAATTCCGGGCGAACCCAACCAAACCGATGTAACGAAACCATAGCGCGATCTATCTCGATCCCAACGCCATCTATCGAGCTATAGTGTAGTTTTTTGCGCGTGCCGGCTACCTCTGTATTAAATGTTAGTAACAATAAATAATACAATGACATTGCGTTGAAAATAAATACTGTATTTTCTAGACGTCATATTAGTGATAAATATTTTTATTTTATAACTATTGTTGAAGATGAACGTAGAGATAATTCAAAAATTACAAAAGAGGCCTTAGTAGCATGATCTCATCTTACACTGATGTGCGAATATTTGTTTTTTGACGCTAATATAATCTCAAGGATCTACCTCTCTTGATATTAAAGATAAATGTGAAGATAACGAACACGGAAATGTTGAGATAATTGCAGATAGAGAAAAATATGCAAAGAGTTTAACCTCTCAAGCGCGTGTACCTACACGCATAAGCGAAAACGCTCCAAGCGCCTTGCGTACGCCGTGTGATGCATAGGAACTAGTCGCGTATTGGAGAAAAATCAACGTCCAATGAGCGAAGAGTGCCACTTATTAGTAAAAGTAAGGGGTTAACTCAAAATCGTAGACGGATCGGTAAAGTAGGAAAATAAAATCAAATAAATAACAGTTTGAGTATTATAAGCTTAGGGAGGTAAAATTTTATCAAGTTCTTTATCTTGAGCACTAAAATCCTATTTTGCCAGATATATTATGTATTGTAAAGGCCTACCTCGATGTACCCTGTACCTAAATTGATGATTTTAATATTCATTACATATTCTTACATTATTTCTTTAATCTCTATTGATTCCTCTTTTGTTACTAAGCAATTTAAAAATAAATACCTACTTAATATTTTTCATACTATAAGCTAAATCCGGGATTTTTTCTAGAGAAACAATTTATTCGTGTTGACATTTTTCTCGAACTCTGAACTCGATGTTAATTAACGTTTGCGTTGTGTGAGTGAGGTTACCAGAGGCCCTATTACCTCCAATCTTGCCAATCTCCGATTCCTCCAAAAGGCCGGCAACGCACTTGTAACGCCTTTGGTGTTTCGGGTGTCCATAGGCGGCGGCGATTGCTAACCATGATGAGATCCATCTACTCGTTTACCGGCTTATACCATAACAAAAACTCTGTCGAAAACACTACGGTTAAAAAATAATTTAAAAAGAACAATAAATATTTTGCGATGCCGTATCAAGAGTTAGTATCTACAATTTCTAGTGCCTGCAATATGAGAATTTTATATTAGTGCTATATTCGTAATAAGTGTTATAAACCCAATAGTATTTTTATTACCTGTTTCGATAACAAGCTTCATTGCGCAATGAACATTTTCAGAATTTTGTTTATCATTACCTCTATTACATGCTAAAACTAATTCCTCAATTGTTTTGTGTTTTATCACCTTCTTTTTTGTTCGTAATGATGATTTGAGTATCTTTTTAACATGTCAACTTGTATCATTAACTTTTTTGGTTATAGTTTAATAGTTCTGTTTATCTTCTTTGGTTGGACTTTACTTTCCATATTTTGTAATTTCTTGCGAGTCTTTTTATCCTTTTCGAAATTATTTGCAGTTATCCATCTATTTCAAATGTCTTTTAATTTAAATGACCCATAGTTTTGGAGTAAAGTGTGAAAGTAAATTCAGTTGTCACTATTTTAAATAAAGTATTTATGTCACCGAAAAATAACAAGATCCGTAAGTTTATCAATTTACTAGGAAGTTTATAAATTTTCGTAGGATTTTAAACGGGTGTAGTATAGTAGTAGTATTTTCTGGTGACATTTACAGATATAATGATGCTTTTCCACCAGAGATGTGCTATGCTACGTGGCTGCGGAGGCATTTGGCCTCCACCAATCATATTCATTGGTACACATAGCTTAGCACTGTTGGAAAGTGGTTGGAAAGTACTCGGCTAAGCTATGTTATTATATGGAAATATGCGTGCTATGGATATGTGCTATGGATGGCTTCCCTAATGTTGACACATTGTCTACTCAAGTTGCGCTTCTTCCTCGAATAGCTACATAGCATACTATCAGTGGAAACGGTTACATAGTTTCACAGCTTAACTATTACATCTTCGTAGCATAACTACAAATCACATCTCTGGGGGAAAAGCACCCACTACAAAAACAGACACTATTTTCATAGGATTAACAACAGACAAAACAAGACATAAACCTATCGTTAAATTATCATCTATCAAATATTCAACACGTATTAAATTCCGCTTCATCATCGTCTTCACTATCTAAGGAAAAATGACTATCTATGAAGAGAGCAAAGAGCGTTAGATAGCGAATAATATCGATCATGTCCTAACGTCGTGCCCCCTAAGATTAGATACTGTCCTTACAATCGGGCATTTATTGCACATTACGATAAAATTTACCAACGACCGACACCAACGAAGCGATATCACTTTTACAATAGGATATGATAAGTCTTTTAATACTATCAAGACGTTAATCCATTGTAAAACAGCTGTGGTCAGATAATGGGGCATACCTTTTGGCGTTGTAGGTATACCTATTGGTGGTGTAGGTATAATTAAATTAAATGTGGGTACTAGTGTAAATTGTGGGCGGGTAATAGCTACGGTTAATGAATCTGAAGTAGATTTTTTTGAGGGTAGAAAATCATCGGATATCTTCTCCCGCTTTGCGTGAGACTAGAGGGAGGGTCAGATTCTTATTGACTAAAAACCAGCGCGTTCCTTCTCCTGCTTTGAGACTGCTGAAAGATATGCAAAAGCAATATAAAGATGTTTAACAAGTTAAATCAATCACAATCGCTAAAACTAAAAAAAAAGGAATACTAGTCGTCGCTAGTCGGGTCGCTAGTCATTTAAAAAACAACTTTAAACGGAGGTTTTCTGTTTAGACGTGGACGTATAACTGATGATGATAATGTTAAATTTTTTGGCTTACATAATATTTTATTTTTACCCAAAACTGCTTAATCTTTGGGCAATATCCGCACCAACCATTCGCTAAGCCATAGCAAATAAAGATTTGGAAATATCTTTATTTGTAAGGATTTAAAAAATGGGTGTGCCAAAGCTGATGACAGCTGAAATGCTTAAGCAATATCATAAAAAGGGGCTGAGCTGGGTATCGATACATGATAAAAATAAATTCTGCCAGAATGTAGGGACTTTTAAAAACAAAATTGACGCAATAAAACCTATGCCTATAATAGTATTTATGCGCTTTATAAATTGATTTATAATGCTGATTTTGGAAAATGGTATCTAAATGCAATCAAGTAATAGATAATTAATAACATCAAGGCTCGGATAATATAAATATTTCTAATAATTATCTGTTGTCATATTTTTATCAGTGATTGTATTTTACTGCATTTTTTCAGCTTAATTGCGCATTAATGTATTAACGATACGATGTTATTTTACGATATAGAAAATCCAATATAAATAATTGTCATATGGGTGCGGTTTAAAGAAAAACAAAATTCTTATCAATAAATGTTGCAAATAGAAATGACAATGAAAAACGATGCATTTAAACATTACTACAAGACTGTTGGTAGAAAGACAGAGGTGTGTTAAAACATACTATTTAAGCGAATTCCAAGCAAAGTAAGATCTCTGTTTTGATGTGGACCGATTTTGATGCAGGTTTCAGCACAGTATTTTTCAAACGTAGCAGTTGGTTTTAGGGATATACCCTGTCTTAAAAAATTTAAGGTGGTAAAGAAAATTAAAAAAAAATCCCTTTAAAAAAATTTGACTTTGAAACTTTGATAAGGATATCATTATAGCTAAAATGGACTCGAGGCCATTTATAGACTCATGTACAATGGATATAATGGAACTATAAACATTGAACGCTCTATGACTACTTCTACTTCCTAAATTCTTTGATAATTCAAAAATGTTTCTTACTTCTGTTACAATTTTATACTCATTATTATTTTTCTCTTTCTTTACAGTCGAACTCAAACATCAAATAACAATCACGGAGCCAAAACTGTTCATAACCATACCAGAATGCTACGACATCGTTACAAAGTCATTGAAGGCGGCTAACATACAAGCAAAAATAGTCCTTGTTGACAATCCTAGCAAACCAGTGCCTGATGGTGTTGTGAGATATTCAGAAGTCGCTGAATCGGGTGAAGCTGATTTTGGGCTATTAGACAAGGTGGAAAGGAAAGGGGATGATGTAGCCTGCATTCCATTTTCTAGTGGAACTACTGGACTTCCCAAAGGAGTGGAAATAACCTTCGACAATATTTTAGCTGGGATGGAAGTTATGCATCAAAAAGAAAACTGCTTTCCTCACGTAGCCAATAGTAAGTTTTACAACATTATTTATTTATGGTTTTATTGTGATTTTTTATGTTTACCATGGCCAATATTTCTTGATTTATCTGAGAACCAGTGTACCTTGACAATTTACTTGGATTTTCGTAAATTGAACAAAACATTTTTAAATTTATTAGATACTCAGAGTTTTTACATGCAGCGCCAGATAGATGTAAAAATTAAAGCTAGAAAACGTCAGTTTAACTTTTTATTGTTTGCAGATTTTTTTTTTGATTTCTTTGTTTAAGATTATAATTAACTAACTAACTACCTACATAAATACATTTTCTTTAATTAATTCTTTTAAAATTGAATAAATATGTATTTTTAAATATACTTAATAAATTAATGTGCATAATAACTTGTGTCTGAAAAAATAAGACAATAGATATTAATATCTTCCCGAGATATCTTTCTTAGAGATTCACATGAATACGACTATTGTAAGGATATTTTTAATTAAATCATCAAAATAACTATTTTTATATTGTTTAATGATAACTAAGATTAAATCCTACTAAGATTAAAATTTTAGTCATTTATACACATTAATATGTGTGATTTTTTACCTATCTATAAGATCAAAAGACGCAGTAGAATTTTATAAAGTAGAGTTTTATATCTTTAAAATTGATGTGCCCAAAGTGGGGGGTGGTAAGGGGGGTGGAAAGCAAATAAATGAATATGAATAAGAATAAGAATATAAAAAAAAATATAAGTGACTTTGGCTTTCAAATATTATACATTCACCGAGGAGATAAAGGAATGGTCCTTTCTCTAAAAACCTAGTAATACTTCATCACTAAGTCACTACAGTCATTACCATAATGTCCATAATATGTTTTTCTATTTCCAGGTGATTTCCAAGATATTCTTCCTGCATTCCTGCCATTCTTCCACATCTATGGACTGGTGATTGGTCTCATGGGCCATTTGTCTAAGGGCTGCAAATTGGTGACCATGGCTAAATTCTCAGCTAGCTTGTACTTGGACATTTTGAAGACACAACAAACTACGCTGCTGTATATCGTTCCTCCTGTTGGTAAGTAAAATTGTTTAAAATGTTTCTTTTCAATCTCAATAATGACAGTCCATTTTTGGACTATGGCTCTCATTAAAATGTCAAGGTTTACCAAAATCGATATCCACATTTGGCCATTAGAGATGGCAGTTTAAAAGATTCAAGTGCATCAGAAAGCGCTACTGCTCGATCTCTGACAAACATGTAGTCCCTTATTCGGAGTTTTACGTTTTCTGATTGGCCAGCTCCAATTAACCAACCAATCATAGCACCGAATGCGGACACGTTTTGTTCGGGCTAAACGTAACACAAATTCGTACAGCTCTGCAAATCCAGATTTATTGATTCGCCATCTTTACTTTCTTTGCAGCGATACTCCTGGGCAAGCATCCAGATGTGAATGAAGCTCACTACCGTTCCGTCCGACACATCATTTGCGGTGCTGCGCCGTTGGCTGGATCTGATGTTGAAGCTATTTTACACAAGAGTAAAGTAAGTTTATGCAATAATTTATCTGCTTACGTAGATAAAGTTACTTTTGAATTATAAGTAACGTTTTTAACCTACACTAAGGATTAAATATCTGAAACTGAATTAATTATTATGTCATCGGCTTACTCACGTAACTGTTTGACGAGGAACTCGACTAATTTCAAGCCATGCTAGAGACTCATGTTCATGAGCAGCATTCCGCGACACAAGCGGCGATTGTCGCGCTGCTAATTCTATATATGTTGCATCTGATACTGCGCTATGTATACTAATATCGTTAGTACTTTCACTATTGACATTTGAGCTATTGTTCTGTATTTTAATCTTAGAGCATTGACCCTCTGTCCTTTCTGCAGTTTCTACTGTCGTATTGTTATTACATATTTTATCTTTTACCCTCAAACCATTGTATTGTTGTCGATACTGTGACGTTCAAGCCACTCAATTCCACTTAATCCATTATTTAATTGATTACTTATTATTTAATTGAAAATAGGAGTGCATCGATGTTGTGTGCATCTTTTTTCAATGACTTACCTGCTATCTTGGAGAGTTTTGACTTTGAATTAGACTTGATTCTTTGGATTTAGAGTGCATTTTAGGATACACGCATTAATTTAATCAACCTTTGAATCTTTTTTATAACTTGTTTCTGTAGACATGACGACCACTACGTAAAATTTGTTTTTGCAAATTTTACAACGCCTCTACCGGTCACCTGTGGAACTAAAATTTGCTATACGAAAAATTTGCGTCGACGCTAGTGCTAGTGACTATCGACAAAAACTATTGCTTCAAACTCATGGTAGAGGTACAGTTCAAAATTGTCTTGTTCAACCATTGAATTGATGATTGGTAAAGGGAACAATGTTTTGAATACCAATGTACGTCGTTGTCCTAGTTATTTAAATCAAGAGCCATCAACTTTAACTAAGGAGATGTGCCTACTAACGTAATGAGATAGGGCAATGGGTTCGTCCTTGTCCTAAAGCCATTATTTGTCCCATCATATCAAGTAGTGACTATATTCTTTTGAGAAATGGTTGTAGCTATTGAGTCATTCGTAACCTACTTAAGAATAAATGTATTGATGAACTACATTCTATTGGGATTGGGTATTACCCGATGTGGTATAACATGATTTCTGTATTTATTATTATGCCAATTTTAATGAACGATGTGGTATTCAATTTGTAGGATAAGTATTAATATTAAGTCTTGAACACTAAAATTGAAACGGCTTTAGTTTGATTTAGTACATTCGGTATAGGGATAACCCAAGTATTATCTGTTAGGGTTATCATCATACATAATCAATCCACTCTTTTTAAAAATGCCTTCTAGCAGTTATACTTGAAAAGGTCTCAAAATGTTTTCCTACATCCATTTCCTTAACTACTCTCATGCTTTTCTCATCTTCTTTACGTTCTATAACAATTTTATCTCTTAATTCTAGCGACCAATTGAATTCAACCAAGGCTTCGGTATGACGGAGACTACGTCTTTGGGTACATCGACCTTCAAGGGAACTAAGAATGTGGACTTCAATGCCTGTGGTGTTCCCATGGCGAGTGTGCAGCTGATGTTTGCTGATCCTATCACTGGAAATCCTGTGCCTGTTGGGCAAGTAAGTAAAAGATTGACATACGCATGGGTTTTTATTGGAATGGTCAATTACTAGATGAATACATTTTGAAAAATGTTTTTTTAATCAAACTCGATATATCATATTAATAAGTACTTTTTTAAATTCTACTTGATAAATTAAAAATGTACTGATTTAGATAACAAACCACAGGACTACATGAAGTTTAGTTTTTTAAGCAATAATTTTAATGTTTTCAACTTATATTTATCACTCGGCTAAACCAAAATATTGGTCCAAACTTTAGATAATCTGGAAAAATACTTGAAGCAAGAATTACTTAATGTTTCTCTTAAATTTTTAGTCTGGAGAAATGTACATCAAGAGTCCTACAGTGATGAAGGGATACCACAAAAACCCCAAGGCGACAGAAGAAACGATGACCAAGGACGGTTTCTTCAAGACTGGAGACTTGGGCTACTTCAAACCAGGCGTCGGATTATTTATTACTGATAGGATAAAAGAACTGATTAAGGTAAGGTTAAGCCAAGCACATACACGCACTCTTATCTTGTATCTAACGGGGCTCAATTAATTGTGTTATGAAACTTATGAATATATAAATTGAAGGTGACGGCAAATATTAGTATATTTGTGCTGTAGTAATGTTAATAAGCTATTGTGCCCACCAGCCATGCATATTCGGGATTCTATGTAAAATTCCACACACGCAACGTTACGCCTTTTGTCCCTGAAGGTGTAAGCAGAGGTGCACATTACGGCACGTAATGCCGCTATACAATGTACTCCCACTTTTCACCATCTGTGTTATAAGTCTCATGTAATAGGGAGTGAGCCTATTGCCATATACCGGGCACATTTCCAGAAATCGATATCCCGAAATCGAAAATCATAGTCACTATTTTTCTCATTTAAACTAATAAACATAATCATGAAAACGTAATCTTTTAATATCTACCTTAATTTCCAGGTCAAAGGCATGCAAGTAGCACCAGCTGAACTAGAAAGTCTCCTACGGACACACCCAGCAGTGCAAGACGCAGCTGTCATCGGTGTACCTCATGAATTCTACGGAGAAGCACCAAAAGCCTTCATCATCAGAAAGAATGGTCTGAAGATCACAGAAGAAGAGCTACAAGACTTTGTAGCGAGTAAAGTAGCAGTATACAAGAAGATTGAGGAAGTTATGTTCGTTGATGAAATCCCTAAAACCGCGTCTGGTAAGATCTTGAGGAAAGAATTGAAGAAGATGTACGCGTAGTAGTGGAAGACTTTGCTGACTTAGATGCTTCTGGATTAAGGACTGAATCAGATCTGAATTCACTTTGCTGAAAAGATAATGAACATGAATGCTTTGTTAAAAATGAGCTACTTATTAAGATACGGGTTGGTCCGAAGGATAAAAAGCATTCTATGGAAAACTAAATTGTTTTCTGAGAAAAATGAAGGACTTGCGAGATTTCTTTTAGTTAAAAGACAAATCAAAAGCAAGTAAATGGATTTTGTGTCTCGCAAAGTTGAAGAGGTATTAGGGTTTAGTCTAATCCAGTGGCAGAAAAGTTAGCAATACCTCAAGTGCCTTAACGTATGTTTTAGAAAATGGGACGTTTTCTGGTTACTATGTAATTGTTCAGTAATATATGTAAGTATATAGGTACAAGTTAGGTTGAGGTTATTAAAATATCTGCCATATTTGATTGTATATAAAAATCAAATTCCTTTATCCTAATCATTGTATAGTAACGGTTGTTGCTTAGCAAAACTGACTTCTATTATCTTTATCATTATGACGGGTATTTGAATAATCTATTGTTGTAAATACTTTTAATGTAATGAAGGTTGGATTGCTAGGAGCTTATTAATATTATTTGTTGGTTAGGTAATGGAGTGCCTTTGAATTTTTATCCATAGGACTTTGTATGATGCTAATTCTGTTAAACGTAGGACAAAAGTCTTTCAAATCAATTTTATAACCGAATGAGAACGAGAACTGTTCCTTCTTTTCTCTTTGAATGATATCTTCTCACACTGATTCTTCTCGGGTTGGGCACATGAGCATAGCCTGCCAGAAAACTAGCTGTCCTCCTCTTGTATCTTCTTTTGTGGTTTATTGTTTTGTTTGTTTAAAGTGATTCATCAGTACTTGTACTACTATGTACTTGGCCATAGGCATAGTACATAGTAGTTTCTTAATTTTTGTATGTAAGTGAGTCGTCCTGAATTACTTTTGAGTCTCAGATTTAAACCAGATTGCAATTTTACTCAAAAACAGAATTAGCGTCATTAAGTTCTCTGTCCACTATCGCATTGTTATCGCATTTAATTTGTTAAAGTTTTGGAGGATTTAGTGTAAACAGTTTAATTATAATGAGCGTTGAATACATTGGGAGATAAACCTCGAATAACAAGTCATTGATATAAACTGTAAAGTAAATTTTCTGGATTTTGGATTATCTGGTTACCGTAATATACCTAAGTTGAATAAAAATTGTGAATTTCTTTTTAATAGTTATGGCTTATTGTAAAAGACCTTAATATGATTCCTTACCAAATCAAATAATACTTTTGAATTTGGTAAAATTGTTTGAGGTGGAAAAATTATTCAATGACTTCTCCCATCTTGGGCGAGGCGAGAGGGAGTGTCAGACTTCCACTGACTAAAAACCACCCAGTTTCTACTCTTGCTTTTCGAGCCGGAGCCCCGGTAACCCGCTAGGTAGTCCGCAGCTCCGGGAAAATTACTTTGTTTATATGTTTTTTTTTTTCAATTTCCTTTGGTAGCCTTATCCGGATTTTATATAACCTTTTTTGTAATATTGATCTCTTTATAGAAAAGACAGCCAAATGTCTGTGTGTCATAATAATACACTTTTCTACCTATATGTTGTCCTTGAAAATGTCATTAAGAACTTTAAAAAAATATTCACGTAAAAAATGCTACATAATATTTTGTAAATGTGTGCATAAACTACCTATCTATTATTAAGAGAATCGTTTTTATATTTTAGTTTTTAAGGAATAAATTAATTTTATAAAAACAAATGTGATTTTATTTTACCGTCTGTTTTAATTTTAACATTCCGTTTTTGGCTGTTGGTGGCGCTAGTGAGTATGTATTATGCTCCCCTAAGTTAAACTTAAATATACTTAGGCTACTAACTTCTGCCAGCGGGTTCGCCCGCGTTCCCGTGGGATAAAAAAGTATCCTATCACCCTACTCAGCTTATACCCACCCTGTCTGTATACCAAATTTTATCAGACAGAGAGTGATTGACAGACAATCATTCAAACATCCAACAAATAAACTTTCATATTTATAATATTCGTGTGATAAGCCCTACCTATCAGACCGATGTGCAATTATCTACAGTTTCATTAAGGGTTTGGGAATGGTTAGAATGATCAAACCAGCCTCGCCTAGTCAACTTCTCGTTTAATTTACTAACAAAATAAAGATTGATTTTTCTATTACGTAAACTACCTAAAATAAACATAGTCAATCTTACAGGTACTTATGTTATGAACACATTACTTATATTATCACTGTCATAGGTAAGTACTTAGGTAGGTACCTGTCGAACAACCTTGTTATTGACTCGAATAAATTTACGATAAAATAACCGGAGGTTCAATCTTTGTTTACGCTATAACAATAATTTTAAGTACACTGAACTCTAATAGTTACGTCAATGAGATTAAATTACTTTCGACAGTATTTAGGAGTGATAAAACTTAGTAAACAACTTCACCGGTGTTTGTGATAACAATATTTTTGTCACTTTGTGGACATTGTTCTCTGCTACAAGTAACGCCATCTAGTACTATGTATTAGAAACTTTGTTTTGTTGTGTTCTAGAAACGAATACTAGATGTCGCTAGTATGGCAAAGTACGGAATTAATATTTGTTTACATGAAAGATTGATGAAAACAATATATTTTAAGGTGTTGTGTATGCGTAGTATTTTTAAAGAGATATTTAATATAATGAATCGGTTTGTGCTAATCGCTTGGCTTTACATCAATTGAGGATTTTCCCTCGTATTTTAGCAGTTTTAGGCGCTCAAAAGTACTTTTACATAATGCACTTAAAGTAGCAAAACTTAGCATAAAATTAAATGTAATAGGTAGTTATTCATTTTGTGAAAGCAAAACGATAAATTCACATTATTTGTTTAAATCGTTTTATACTTATTTTGAATACTTAAAGTACCTACCTACTTTACATAGGTACTTAATACTTTGACTGCCAACAAAAATCTGTTGAAGGCATCATATTTACGAATCTAATACCTATTAATACATATTTTTTTATAAAGTACTCACACCGTACACGCCACTTTGCACCTCTGCCTACCACTTCGGGGATAAAAGGCGTGACGTTGCATACTTACACTGAAATTTTCTTTTACTATCATAATTTATGAGAGCCAAATGTTACAGATAAAATAATGTCCAATGATTTCATGAGTACAACCTTGTTTGGTAGCTCGCTCGTAGGACACATAGATTAATATTAGTACTACATAACATAACTACAGTAGGACAGCAGCTGCAGTGGTGGGGTAGCATAGCTGACTTCACACACGTACGCATGTATTTCATATGCGGCCAACATCATGTGTAAACTATAGAGACACAGCACAACGCAACGTTTTCCAAATAAAGACACCGTGTCAAGTGGATCTTGTATTATTTACTTTACGAAGTTAATACAAACAGCAGTTTTAAAAATAAGTGCTCTTTAACAAGTCCTTATTTTTTTTTTTGAGGGGGAAAATCATCCAATGACTTCTCCCGCCTTGGGCGAGGCGAGAGGGAGTGTCAGACTCTTACTGACTAAAAACCACCCCGTTCCTTCCTACTCCTGCTTTTCGAGCCCCGGTAAACCCGCTAGGTAGTCCGCAGCTCCGGATCAGGCATCAGCCCTACTGGGCCCCATCTGTGGTGGTCTGATGGCTCTTTGAGGCGCGCGCCGCACGCACGGGTCTGGTTCTGTTCGGGCGGTGAGCTACCCTTGCTCGCCGACCGCAGGCCCGCACTTACGGTGGCTGGAGATCGTCCCGCGATCCCCTACGCCCGGAGTGTCTCTCGCGACGGCTGGGGCGTGAGGAGGTTTGTTCTCTCACGCGCCCCGCCTCCTCCTTAGAAAATAGCATGACTGCTTCGCAGAAGGAGGAGACGGCATCCCATTCCCCCTCGCTCCGCACTGGCTTGTACCAATGCTGGACGCGAGAGGTCACCGTCGCCGACCACATCCCTGAGGACACGGCGGTGCTCAGCCCATGCAGGGCATTCCACGACCGTATGCTCCACCGTGTCCTCCGGGCGGTCCTCGCAGTGATGACACCCGGGCGTTTCCTCCCGCCCAATCAGAAACAGGAACCTACCGAAACTCCCATGTCCGGTAAGTTAACCTGCAAAGTCAGGCGGTAGGTGAGGACGCCGTGGCGCCTCTCAAGCCACTCCTCAAAGAGGGGACTTACCGCTGCAATGACAGCGAGCCCAGCCCTCGGTTGCGACAGTCGTTGCTGCCATTCCGCTATGAGATCGCGTTTAACAAGTCCTGGTAAATAAACTGAATATTATAGTTATCAAAGTCACAGCCAAAATTATTTATTTCAAATAACTTTTGAACGTTAAAGAGTGGTACGTACGGCCTACGATGGAAAACGGGTGTCCATAAACAACTTATTCACTCGGACGATTTTTAACATTTATAGCCCTCGTCGTTTTCTTTTTCGTTCAGTTTCATTTAAGCGCATACTGCAGACAATAAACTCATGTCTCTTGCATTACGTCTGAACAAAAAATTTTTCGTATTTCTTCAATGATCTTAATTAAACTAAACCAGCCTTAATTCGTCTTAAACGCAGACGAGCTTGAAACACAAGGTCTAAATTACCGACCATATTGTGCCAACCCGCATTGAGCAAGCTTGGTGATTAATGCTCAAACCTTCTCCGTGCGAGAAGAGTCCTTTGACCAGCAGCGGGCACTTTGTAGGCTGTTGGTGTGATGTATGTGAAATATGTATATTAATTATCCGCAATATTTTTAACAAATGGTCTGTCCATGATGATATGATTTAGTTGTGGTGATATTTTTCCTAATTTATCAAGAGTGTCCAAGGACATTTGGTCAAGTTAATACTGAAAATGACACATCAAATGGGTATTTTTGAAAGATACTGAGATACTTAACGGGCAATTTTGCGTTGTTTTCCATTTCAGTCCTGCTTCGTCATGCTTTTGTTATTGCAAACGAATTTGGGAAATGGAATGAATCGTATGTACCTATATTTTTTCTAATCAAGGTCGCTTATCTAGACCATCTACATAGTCTATCTAGACTAATAAATAAAATGGTATGTTTGTAATATAATATTATAGAAAACTAGCTTTTGTCCAGGACTTCGCGTGGAGTAATGACTTCTGGCAGCATTTGGGATTTTGACTTTCTCTAAGATCTGTCTCAAACTTGGATCAATAATAGTATCAAACACGAGAATCGATTCAGTAGGTACTTAAGATTTCTTTATCGTGAGATCAAAACAGACATAGCTACTACATTCATCCACACAAATATTTGTCGTGCGATGTGGAGGACTAAGGTGGAGGCCTTTGTTCAGGAGTGGACGTCTTCCAAACGTCCTTTACACCTGCACTCGCAACCGCACCCGCATTATATCGCTAATTTATATTATAATTAATGCAGTTACGTTTTTATTTTCCAAGACAGTTATTCAAGTTCCTGGGGCTCGACATACTTCAATGTTTTGATTGGTTGGATGGTTGTATCTACTGTAGATCCTGGCTTACAGGAGTTGCAACGGTCTTGGGAGGTTATGGTCTTGTCTCATAATTAAATTGAAAATCTTGGTAACAATACTTAACGTTTGGTGCAGTGGCAGGGCAACCGGCTGCCGCGCAACGTGTTGCGGCTTCGTTTCCTGTAAGGAAAAACTCTTTGTGTGATCCATAAATTGTTGTTCCGGGTACATGTATGTTTGTAAATGCACCCACAACACAAGAGAAAATACGAACGCGGGCCAAGTTTAAAAAAATAAACAGAGGCACCTACTTATATCTTTCTGTAGTATATGGGTATGCCAAATATATTTACTAACATGCAAGTAAACATTTCTATCATCCGTTCACATCTATCTAGATTTTCAGATAATGATACAGAAAAATTCAGAAAAACTGCACTATTTTTAGCTTTGCAACTCTGTCTGTCTGTTTAACATCTACCTTATTAGATAGCTACCGATAACTTACTGTTTTTGATTAAACCTCGATGCTCGATAGCTCTTTGTTAGCGGCTAGCGGGTAGAAGTACATAACATGTATTTTGATGTCAGTTGCCCGCGCGATTCCATCGCGGCCGGTCGTATCACCGTGTTCCCTAAAATTTTCAAATATTTGTTTACAACAATCTTGTGCGTGATTGTGATTATTTGAATAGTGATTACATGTTTTAATTACACACCTTTTTACGTAAGTAGTTTTATGCAGATTTGTTTTAATATGGATGCTAGTTCACAGTTCTTGTTTCAACTTTTGACCGCTGCGCTGTGTGACTTAGGTTCACCCAGTAACCTGACTAGTTATAATAGTCTAAACATAGGGTTTTATCGTCATATGTCATTGGTAATGAATGACAAATTGATAAGTCTATGATGTTTTCCATCCGTCCGCAATGCAAAGGTTTTGAACTTTGACTCTAAGAGATTGATTATAATAATTTTCCCTATTGTTTTATGCTAAATGTTTTTTTTTTTTTTGAGGTAGGAAAATATCGTCCAATTACTTTTCCCGCCGCCCACTCGCTCTTACTGCCTAAATACCACCACGTTCCTTTTTTTTTTTCGAGCCGGAGCCCCGGTAACCCGCTAGGCTGCAGTTCTGGGTTTATGCTAAATGATAGGAATAAGATTATTTTACTAGAAACGAATATAGGATATTAGTTGACGGGTAGTTTTATAAAACATTAACTTTGTTTAAAGTTATCTACACCTATGCTAAGTTGTATAATGAAAAGCAAGAATCACACTTAGGTATCGGGCCATAACTAGGAACCTTGGTATAGACCTAGGTAGCATTCAAGTCCTCAATTGGTCAGATACAGAGGTCTATAAAAGATATTGAATTTATTGTGGGTAGATTGAATAATGTGCTCCCGTGTATTTTTCGAAAACATAATATTTTCCATGATTGATCTATAAGCCTTAGGCTAGAATTTTTCCTGATTGTTGTTGTGTTATATGAATAAACAGGAAAAAATATACAAAAATGCACGAGAGTGAATAAGACATCGTAATACACCAAATAATAGAATCCATAATTAATGTAGTATGAAGGTACTTTTGGATAATATTTCGGTCGTAAGTACATAATTGTGTGTAGGTTTGATCTTGAGTGAAAATATGTTATAAGTTTCAACTAACTATCCGAATGCACTGAAAGTACCTACTAGTATTCAGGTCAAAAACCATTCTTCTGTCAGCAGTCATCCTCATCACTATTGATAGTATGAAATTATTTTATTCAAAGTACTAGTCTAGATTGAAGTCATAACATCTGTTGATTCTTTAAAGACTTTATTTTATACCTATAGGAATTATTATTGGTTATCAGGATTAAGCATCAACGTTCCTTTCTACATAGTTAAGTTGCTATTATGCATAACTAGTTTCTGCCAGCGTCTTCGCCTGTATTCCCGTGGGATAAAAAGTAGCTTATGTTATTCTGGACCATAATCTACTACTGTTCCAAATTTCATCCCGATCCCTTCAGCCGTTTTGAGGTGAAAGAGTAACAAACATCCATACTCACAAACTTTCGCATTTATAATATTAGGTGGATTGAAGTACCTACCTAAATATTATTCTAGTTAAACTGTAGGCAAAGATAAACATAGACGAGTTATGGCCATACCATAATTATTATTTACTTAATACCGCGTAAGTGCTACTAATTTAGAGAATCTTCTCTAAATTAAAATAATCTATACATATAATAAAATCGTAGAAAAGTGCTGTCTGTACATTGAAAATAAAAATAAAAAAAATAGCAGGGGTTATTGTTATGTCGATGTCGAACCCAAAAATGTAATTAACTTTTATTTTGTCTGTTTGTCTGTTTGTCTGTTTGTCTGTTTGTCTGTTCGTCTGTGCGCGCTAATCTCAGAAACGGCTGATCCGAGTTGGATGCGGTTTTCACGAATATATTGTGGGATGCTTAAATTTACATTTAGTGTTTGTTTCATGTCAATCGGTTCATAAATAAAAAAGTTATGTCAAATTAAAGAATCACGTCGAACATTCTATGCTTATACCATTAATCTCCGCAACTATTTGACGGATTTGGTTGAAATTTGGTACAGATATAGTTTAGAACCTTAGAAAGGACATAGATATATTTTTATTTCAAAAATCAAAAAATAAAAATAAGAAATAAATTATTTATAAATAATTCTATGTCGATCGTTACACGACTTCGGTTCATGTTATTGTTTTAATTTATCGAAAAAAAGTAAATAAATAGTAAAAAGGTATGAAAAAAATAATATCAATATAATAAAACATTTAGTACAAAGAAAATGCTCTAACGGAGTATAGATAATTCTATGTCGATCGTTACACGACTTCGGTTCATGTTATTGTTTTAATTCATCGAAAAAAGTAAATAAATAGTAAAAAGGTATGAAAAAAATAATATCAATATAATTAAACTTTTAGTACAAAGAAAATGCCCGAACGGAGTATAAATAAATAAAAAAAAAAAAAAATTTGGTTGGGTATCGGCCGAGCGCTTCGGTACTATCGTAGAAAAAGTGTATTATCAGTCGTATGATTATTTGTCTGTAGTGGTCCTGCTGTTTCGTATATTCTAAATTGGTTTCGTTGTATTTGTCAATTAATAAGTTTATTTGTTGGGTTTTCCTGGTTTTTTGGTTAAACTATTTAACATAGGTTTAGTTTGATATCGATTATTAGTAGTTACTGTAGTTAGTTTTATTAATAAAATTGTAAGTCTAATTTTTTTTTTAATTAGATTAGATTTAAGTCGTTTCTTTTAAATTATTTAGTTTAAGCTTGGTTATTATAGCATAGAGGATAGGTTGTAATATAGTTTCTTTTTTAATTGTTATAAATTCGTAATTCGTAGCTTTCTTTAGTTTTAAGTTAGTTTAAGTCCGTTTTTAAAATATTTTTTCAATGCCCTAAGTGAGTATACATCTATTAAATTCAAACGCAGAGCTATGTTGATTTTTGAAGAGTTCCCTGGAATATCTTCCACATCTCATTTTTGAAGAGATCCCGCGAGATCGGGAACTATGTGGTTAAAACCAAAAATTTGCCGGAAGTCACTATTCCACGCGAACGAAGTCGCGGGCAAAAGCTAGTAATAAAATAAATCTAAATTCTCTGTACCTTGCAACTTGCAGTATTAAAAAGATAGGCCCAATATTGAAGTGAAAAGGTATCTTACTGGAGGAGTGCTTCGGCGTTGGTCACATCTTCGCTTACTACCAGGCTTTTTTTAAGGGGGAAAATCATCCTATTCCCACCTTGGGCGAGAGGGAGTGCAATCAGACTCTTACTGACTAAAAACCACCCCGTTTCTACCTCCTACTTTTCGAGTCAGAGTCCCGATAAAACCGCTAGATAGTCCGCAGCTTACTACCAGGCTAAATGGTGGTCAAGTTTTATCCTATCAAATACATAAAAAATATAAACTAGTGCAGTTTCAGTGCAGCAGTCATCCTCATCAGTAGACCTATTCTTATTTTCTGATAACTGGGGGGAAACCTTCAAAATGCGCCTAGCTTTTTGGAGAGAAATGACTAGGAAGTAGTTAAGATTTTTACCTCTCTAAAACCTTGGTGGCCACCTTCAGCACCGATAAGGGGCACCGAGTACACCTAAAGTCATCAAAATCGATTCATCAGTTTAGAAGTTACCTATGGCAACTGATCTGGAGCTGCGGACTACCTACCGGGTTCACCGGGGCTCCGACTCGACATGCAGTCAAGTTCGTTTAATCTCGCCTATCTACAATTTCTTAGTAGAAATCGAGTACTCTGACAACCTAATGGGTTATCGGGGCTCCGGCTCAAAGCAGGAGTAGGAACGAGGTGGTTTTTAGTCAGTAAGAGTTTGACACTCCCTCTCGCCTCGCCCAGGGCGGGAGATGTCATTGGATGATATCCACCCTAAAAAAAAACCTATAGCAAAGTAAACAAACAAATTCACTTTCGCCTTTTACATTTATTAACAAAATGTATTTACAATTCTACGCTTAGTTATTTATGCACGATCGTCAGCCGGTGTCGTATGTGTTGTGCAGTAACATAACAAACACATACCACATAGCATTGTGAGGTCAATGGCCTACAAATGGCGTTCCATGATATAATCACTGTGAAATATTTTTAATCTGTGTAGGTAATTTAGTTAGCGTATGATTAGACGAAGTGTTTGTTTTGTGTTTATATGCCTAAAAAGTTGAAGAGTGAGATTTTAGAAAAGTGATAAGGTATTTAATGCATTATTTTTCAGTGTTGTTTATTACACGTAAAAAATCAAAATGAAAAAATAAATTAAAGGTTGGATCATGGTCCAAAATGATAACGTTTTTTTAGGTGAGAAAATCATCCAAATACTTCTCCCGCCTTAGGCGAGGAGAGAGGAGTGTCAGACTCTTATTGACTAAAACCATCCCGTTCGTACTCCTACTTTTCGAGCCTGACCCCGGTAAACCCGCTATGTAGTCAGCAGTTTCGGATCAGGCATCAGCCCTACTAGACCCCATCTGTGGTGGTCTGATGGCTCTTTACGCACGGGAAAATGATAACGTTGCGCTGTAAATGTAGATGTCTATACCTATGTCTACATAATAAGTTTCCACCTAACGAGCCGTGATTTAGTCAGCTAGCAGTTATATAATTTTATTGGTACCTTAAAGAAAAAGAAGGAAAGAAAGCAATAATAATTACTTATACATATTAAATTAATGAAAGATATCGGTATTCATAAGGACAAAATGTAATCTAATACTAATCTTTTCTAACAGATTAGGCATAATACCAATTTATTACAGTTATATACAATTAGAATTATTATATGGAGCTCTGTCGTACGTCCATTTATTGAATTGTTATTACTTACCTTATTATATTTATTACAAAAGTCAAGGTAGAGGACGATCAAAGACCTGACAACGGCAAAACACCAACGTGACATTTTTCGTTATATGCACTTTCTAAGAATAAATAGACACCACTATGACCATTATTAGCATGGAGTCAGGAAGTTTGGCGGTATCTCACTCCCGTGCTTCGGAAAGCACTTTAAGCCATTGGTTCTGCGCCTGACTGTTCTCCGAACGTCTCGGTCTGCCGTCCCATCGGGGTCTGAGAGTGAGGGAACAGAGAGTGCACCTGTGTGCGCATACACTTTTGCCGTATAATATCCCATGCATTACTATGCATGAGTCTATATATTTAGACAGACTAGCCACCGTGATCGAAATCGATCAGGGAGACTTTAACTTTGACTTCAAAAGATTGAAGTAAACTCGATCGTGGTCTGCCATATCATTGGTTTTGAGAATTCTATCGACCAATGACGGGCGAGAGATAGTCTGTTTGATAGTTACAGAATAACTTAGCTGGCCAAAGGTTAAAAAATTCAACCCCAAAACTAAATGATGCTAACGAAATTCAATTGTTAAATATTAATATAAACATAATTTAAACAACAGAGGCCATGGTATTATTGGTACATGGTATGTTTTCAAACTTGCCAAGAAAGAGGTACCTAACAAAGGTTTAAAATATTATGATTCGTGCAACAGTATCAACAGAATGGATGTTCAAAAAGAAAATTGATTGTTCAGAAGTTAGACGAAAGGGTACTGCTAACATAATGAAGGATACCATGGCCTCACAGAAAACTGACGTGAAACAACGCTTGCGTTGTGTTTCGTTGTGTGAGTGAGGTTACCGGAGGCCCAATTACCCCCTTCCCAATTCCCGATTCCCCAACAACCCTTAAATTCCTAACCCCCAAAAGGCCGGCAACGCACTTGTAACGCCTCTTGTGTTTTGGGTGTCCATGGGTGGCGGTGATTGCTTACCACCAGGTGATCCGTCTGCTCGTTTACGGGCTTATCCCATAAAAAATACGTATCAGACGAAACTTAGCAATATTATGCGACTATTTTATCAAATTAATGATTTGTACAAATTGAGTTTCGAATTGAAAGATTTATGATCGATATTCGCGATTAGCCACTATCAATAATAACGTTTATGCATTGCAGTCATTCATTCAGAGAACAAAAGAATTTATGTTAATAAATTACTTTCAAAGTTATTTTCAATCGTCCTTGTGTCCGTGTGTTCTCACTTTAACTTCTTTGTCCGTCAGTGTATTTATAGGCTTACATCTGTAAATGATAACAACAATATTACTCATTCTGTTTTGTATGGCAAATGAATAATTCATTTGTTTTATTTTTAATTTTCATGCATTTTACGTACTTGTTTAATGTAGGTAGGTAGACTATGAGTATCTATACATTTGCTTAACCCGTAGTGTGCCGGGAGAGCAGATCTAAGCAAGACACAACGCTACTCTTGCATGCTAGGTTAAGTTAAGAGGATTGCCTGCTTGCCATAATTATCCATTGATGATTAAATTGATAATTGCAATGCATTGAACACAAGCGATAAACTTTTTTTTTTTTTTTTTTTTTTACATTTAATGGGTCGACGTTTGGCCGCTATCTCACCTGATGGTAAGTGATGATACGGCCTACGGTGGAGCACGTCTGCCCATAAGCAACCTATTCACTCGGGCCTTGAAGACACCCAAGTTATACCCATCAGGAAACACAGACTCCGGCAAGGAGTTCCACTCCCTAGCAGTTCGCACAAGGAAGCTTGAAGCGAAGCGCTTCGTGCGAGTGGGTGGGATATCTACCATGAAGCGGTGACGCCTCGCCGATTGTCTTGTGGTTCGATGATGAAAAGGACTAGGGGGAATCAAGTTGTGCAATTCCCCCGCACACTCTCCGAAATGTATCCGGTAAAAAACGGAAAGGCTTGCGACCTTGCGCCTGTGTTCAAGGCTTTGAAGCCGGGCCTCCACAAGCGCATCGTCATTGACGAGCCTCTTGGCACGCCTTTCAATGTGTTCGAGCGCATCCAGCTGGTATTTGGCCGAGCCGTCCCAAAGGTGAGAACAGTACTCCATACATGACCGAACCTGCGCTTGGTACAGGCTCAGCAGTTGTTTCGGTGTGAAGTACCGTCTCACCTTCGAGAGGATACCCAACTTCCTACCAGCCAGATGCGCCTTCGACTCTATATAAGAGCCGAAGTTAAGCGTTGGCGATAGAGTTACGCCCAGAAGCTCAAGACGATCCGCTACCGGAACGGACACATTTCGGAAAGTCGGAGCCAGCGGAAATTGACTCCGTTTGGCAGAGAATAGACACGCCTGGGTTTTGGTAGCGTTGAACTTGACCAAGTTGGCGTCACCCCAATCGGAAACCGCCTTCAAGGACGAATTCAACCGTTCGACCATGGATTCTCTTAGAGACCGGATCTGTGTTCCGCTACTCCGCGCATCGGACACATACCTTTCAACAACTGTGCTGTCATCTGCATACCCAAAGATACCGGGCTTAAGCAGGTCGTTGATGTGCAGCAAAAAGAGCGTTGCTGAAAGTACTGACCCCTGAGGGACTCCGGCGTTGATGCCAAATTGGTCAGACGAGCAGCCATCAATGACTACTCGAATTGACCGATCCCTCAGGAAGTCTGCAATCCATCTGCACAGATCAGCGGGAAGTCCATATGCAGGAAGCTTGCCGATAAGGCTGTCGTGCCAAACCCTGTCAAAGGCCTTCGATATATCGAGAGAGACCGCTATTGCCTCCCCGTGCTTCTCGATGGCCTCGCTCCAAATGTGGGTGGCATACGCAAGAAGGTCCCCAGTGGATCGGTTGCGGCGAAACCCATACTGCTGATCACTGAGGAGGTCGTTACCTTCAAGGTATGCCAGGAGCCTGTTGTTAAGTACACGTTCCATACTCTTGCAGAGTATGGACGTGACCGAGATGGGCCGGTAATTATTAGGGTCGGCACGACTACCTTTTTTGGGCACAGGCTGCACGTTGGCTAGCTTCCATGCAACCGGCACTTGACCAGTCTCCAAAGAAAGTCGAAACAGGCGTGTCAGGATTGGAGACAACTCAGGCGCACAGATTTTTAAAACCACGGCCGGGATTCCGTCGGGGCCACTGGCCTTGTTCACGTCAAGATTACGCAACGTCTTATATACCTCCTTCTGTCGTATGCGAATTTTTGACATATTCGTCTCGCAAACTCTATGGAGAGAAGGAGGCAAAGCGCCACCAGTATCAAGACGTGAAGATTCCGCAAATAGAGAAGCAAACAGGTTCGCTTTCTCTACCGCGGTGTGTGCCAGTGTCCCGTTAGGCCCCAGGAGAGGTGGGAGTGAAGGGCGGCAGAAGTTCGATTCAACCGCCTTGGCCAGGGACCAAAACGCTTTACTACCCGCTGGGTAAGAAGCCAGTTTGTTCCCTATTCGGCCAATGTGGTTGAACCGAGCCATCCGTAATGCCTTTTTGCATGACTTGGCAGCCCGGTTATAGGCTCTCTTCCTCTGAAGAATGTCGTCAGCCCTACGACGCCTGGCATCCGCCCATGCCAAGTATGCCGCATGCTTTCGCGCTTCAGCACGTCTGCAGTCGGCATCGAACCATGGACGAGTCCCACCGAAAGATGTCGCATCCGAGAATGGAATGTAGTATTCCATGCCCTGACGCAACACCCCCGTTATGGCATCCGCACAAGCTGACGGGTCCTCAGTAGAGAAGCAGACAGGCCGCCAAGGATAGGATGCAAAAAAAAAAAAGAGGTAGAGGGACTTAAACGTACAAACACGTTCGGATACGATAGAATCTATTTATAGACACAACTCATACTCAGCTGGTAAACGTATGGAGTGCAGTGTATGCAAAAATGTAGCTTATATACTCCAGGTTACGACTGGAATTAATGTACAGATATATAATCCTGATGATGAGGATCGAATCGTGAAGTTAGGTTTGCGAATTTTAAATTTTTCCAGTGTCTCATCATACTCGTATTGTTTGTTTCCTTTTTCCTTCCCGTATGTACTCATAGGACTTATAAGCAACGTCACGCCTTTTATCCCCGAAGGGGTAGGTAGAGATGCATATTACAGCAACTCATTGGATTTCTGGGCTTTTTTCTTATTACTTACTCTCTTACAAACGGGATTAAGAATGGATCTCATGGATATAATAAGTTAAGTTTTTAATATTTCTGTGATCGATCTTAATTCAAAACAGGGTTTAAGATGCTTTTAATGCATTAGAGTGCGGGCTCGAGACCTACCAACGACAAGTACCAATGTAACTTTTTCCGAGATATATGTACTTTCTAAGATTATTTAGATACCACTGACAAATGGTGAAAGAAAATGTCGTGAGGAAATCTAGGCTTTATAATGTCTAATTATAAGTTTGAAATCGCCAACCCGCATTGAGCAAGCGTGGTGATTAATGCTCAAATCTCCGTGTGAGAAGAGGCATTTGGTCAGCAGTATCCCATTTATAGGGTGTTGATGAGATCTAAATTCGCCTTACCTATATTTTTAATAGAAACTACATAAACCTTAATCATAGATCTGATTAAGATTGAAATAGGACTAAGTATCAAGATTCAGTGTCTAACGATCACGTAGTTGGTTTGACAAAAAATGGGTTAGATAATGTTTTATGTCGTTACTGATATTATCCAAAACACAACAATGCTATCAGTTTCATTAAAATTGCATTAGGCAAGTCATAGCTTAGTCAGTTTTTTACTTGCATTTCATATAAGAGACGATGTCAATTACCCAGGTTCTTTGTAACTTTTTTTGATAGAGTAAAATCATCCAATGACTTCTCCCGCTTTGGGTGCGGCGAGTGGGAGTGCTACTCCTTTTTTTCGAGCCGGAGCCTCGGTAACCCGCTAGATAGTTCGCAGCTCATGTTTGTTTCATAACTTGACACTTGTTTCATAGAATTATTAAGATTTTCTCAAAGTCTTTAAAGAACCTATGTTTGTTTGCGCGCAAATCTTACATACAGACGACTCGAACTTTTGATGTTATTTTTGGTTAGTTATAAAGAGTCGGACGGTACCTCATTTTATTCCTTTTGTGTCGAAAGCACTACTTGAATATTTTCCACCAATAATTTTTTAAGACAGTTCATACACAATAATGACATAGTAACTAAGACATACAGAGGACATAGTTCTGTTATCTGTTCTTTCAAAGACGTGATGCTAAGTTGTCGGTATTTAATTATTTTATCAGTGAAATAAATTACATTATGATGAGGATTTTTCCATTTGTCCATTGTGCTATGTTGCGTCGCGACAACGCAACGGTGTCATGGGGTATGTCATAAAAATATATGGAAAAGGACGCTGCAACAACGCTACATAATCAAATAGACCAACAATGTTTTCCTGAAAATTCTTAAAAACATTGTGTCGGTCAATGCGCCAAACAACCTTTATATGATCTACTAAACGTTATCAATCTCATAACATATCAACATACAATCACCTGCTTATTTATACTAACGTTAAAAAAATATTTTCTTTCAGTCTACAACCTGTACCCACCAAAAGCACAATGGTAGCCAGAAACTTGTTCACCGTAAATAGAACTTTAACAACAGTGAAACAGAGTTCAAAATATGCAAGTGTTGTGATAAGGAAACATAGTGTATGGACTCAGGATAGAGTGATCAAGTCTCCTTTCAAAGATGTTCATATACCGAATTGTACGCTATATGAGTATATCTGGCAGAACCTGGATAAATGGCCGGAGAGGACCGTGTCTGTGAGTATTTGTTTATTACTAATTTGCTTTTAGGAAATTTTATTGTGACATAAATATTTAAGCATTTTACGTTTTAAATAAAATAGATCGACTTGGCCATCGTATGTAAGCATGCAATAGGCCATCGTTTATAATACGAGAAATCGATCAGAATACGAGAAATGTCAACAAAACAAAATATTTTCATGCGATGGTCAAGTCAATCTATTTTATTTAAAGCTTATTATTTATAATAATTATTTTAAGGTTATAAAACAATACTGTACGTATGAGTTTGTTCGAGTTTGTTTAACGAGATCGAAACGAAAGCGGGGAACACCGAACGCGCTCTCTTTTTGTTTTCGTTCAACGTAAAGCAAACTCGTACTAAGGGTACTGATAATAGAAGTTGTTGATTTATATCAGGATAAAAATAAAAGCCGCTACTTTTCCACTCGAAGATTATAATCCCTTGAACGACAGGTGCCCACTATATTTTTGGTGCTTTAACCTAATGACTATAAGCCATCTTATCAGAGATTTCATAATAACAAGATATGAAAAAGACGTGAATTACTGATAAGCTATAGCGTTTGGAGATTTGAAATTGTTATTTGTTTTTGTAACATTCTTTTTTTATGAAAATGATGTTTTTCGTTCATTCTTAAGAAAAAAAACATCATTTTTTTATAATAACTATCATGAGATACTAAATTAACTAAAAATCACGGTAAATGAGTGGAGAAAAGCCAGTGATGTGACGTCGCCGCGTCTGTGCACGCTGTTCGTAATGAAGAGTCTTCCTGTGACTCGAAACTTGTAGAGCTACTACGATTATGGTACGGTAGTCATTACAATGTTAAAATATTGGCGAACAACAATTTTAAAGTCCCATGAATATTTGACACGTAAAGTAAACTCATACTAAGGGTATTGAACACAAGACTTCCTCGACTTGATATACATCTACAGCTCACAATATTACAATTTACTATTTTTATTTTATTATTTAACAACTATAAAAGAATAACCACTAACATAACAGAAAGTGCAAATTATTTATTGTGTTATCGGCTTATTCACGTAAATGTTTGACGAGGAACTCGACTAGTTTCAAGCCAAGCTAGATTGTCGCGGGATGCTGCTCATGAATATGAGCCTTTAGCGTCGCTTGAAACTAGTCCAGGTCCTCGTCAAACAGTTGCGTGAGTAAGCCGATAACATAATAATTAATTTAGTATGTCTCACGAAAGTTATAATAAAATAGTAGAAATTGTATCTGAGACTGACATCCAATCTTCTATTTCCAGGTCTGTGCAGTGACCGGTAGAGGGTACACCTACGAGCAAGCGTTCAAGTTATCAAACAGATTTGCTGCAAACCTTAGGACGAAGTTCAAGATCCAGGATGGAGACGCCGTGGCAGTGATGTTACCCAATATTCCAGACTATCCTCTGGTGTCTCTGGGTATATTGGAGGCAGGCGGAGTAATTACCAGCATCAATCCTATTTATACTGCTCGTAAGTAGATCTTCACTTATAAGCTGTAACTGTTTTAATATTGAGAAAGTTGATCGTCTCATATAAAGAAGAAACGAGTGAGCCACATGAGTTTAGAACTAGGATGAAATTATGTGATTTCAAATTTAACCCTTTAACCGCCCAGTTAAATATCAATTATCGTGCTCCTAGTAAGTAGCTATAAAATAAAAAAATATAATACATATATCTATACTAAATAACGAGGAACAATACGATATGAGCGACAGAGACACGGAAAAATGTATAGCATATATGCGGCAGAGGCGGTTAAAGGGTGTAAAGGCAAAATTTATCATAGGTGAACTAAATAAAAATCGGCAACAGAATCTATGTACGTAAGTGTAACCATAATAATTGTTTCCTGCATAACAAAACCACTCTAATTGCAAGAGGAAGTTGTTTAGATCTAAATAGTGCAAAATGTCTTTAAACCGGTCCAGACAATACTCTAGAAGACAATGTTGCTCTATTCTCCCACGTTAATGTAAATAAGAAACGAAGAGACGTCAATGGTAATAAAACAGTGACGTCACAATTTTATTGATGTGACAATAATAATAAATGTGGTCTAATTGCTCCATAAATCCACAATAATGGTACTTGAAAAACTTCACTTTATAAGAAAAATAAATTACATATATGACGGTTAATGGATCTAAGAGACATTTTTTTTGCGATATTGAGTTGTACTTTATCATTCAATGTAGAAAAAAAACGGTGATTCCAAATATGATAGAAATTAATATCGCTTAGATCAATTAGACTTTCAACCATCGACATATTTTAAGATGAATAATGTCGAGCAATTTGAAAAGGTTTACGTTATCATAAGCATGGCTGAGAAAGACGACGTCATAACTTCACAAGGTCACAATTATAATCGCATAGTGGTATTAAATAGATAGACAAGTAGCAAGCAATTTGGATCCAAAAGACTAATGAAATAAAGTTCAAACTAACTCATCTGTTTCTCCTACTAATTTCAGACGAAGTCCAACGCCAGCTGAAATTGTCCGCAGCAAAGATGGTAGTAACGTTACCAGAGATCGTACCAACTATAAAGGAGGCTTTGAAACTTGCCCAATTAGACATTCCAATAGTTGTAGTCAGAACCAATGATAGTCCAGTTCCAGAAGGCACTGCATTATTCAACGACTTGAGTGAAGATATTCATGCTAATAAATCCATATTGAAAAAAGTAAGAAGGACTGCTAACGACGTTTGTTTCCTACCATACTCTAGTGGGACTACGGGACTGCCAAAAGGCGTGGAGCTCACCCATAGAAACATTATAGCAAACTGCGAACAGATCAATGAGCCAATTATTGCTATGCACAAAGAAACAACAGGTGGGTTTGCATTAGTTTTAATTATCACCAAATGAGTGTAGGAAGAATACAGAAGTTCTTATAGCAAACGTGATTAACAATATCAATGTTTCGGGAGCGTCATTGCATAGCTTTAAATCGTGGTAGCCCGTTGGTATAAGACATCCGCTCCTCATGCCAACCGCCTACCGACGATAAGTACCGATGTGACTTTTTCCGAGTTATAATAATATATATTTTCGAAGATTATTTAGACACCACTAACAAACTGTGAAGGAAAACATCGTGAGGAAACCTGGGTTTATAATTTCTTAACTCGCATTGAGCGTGGTGATAAATGCTCAAACTTTCTCCGTGTGAGTAGAGGCTTTGGTCAACAGTGGCCATTAAAAGGCTGTAGATATGATGTTGATAGCTTTTAGTAAATTGGACAAGATTAAGTTTTATCTTCAATGTATGGTTTATATTACCTTTGTTTCTTCTATTTTTTTCAGCCACTCATCAAGATGTTGTGATGGGTGCGTTGCCATTCTTCCACATCTACGCAGCGACTGTCCTCATGTTCCACAAGATGTCCGTCGGAGCCAAACTGGTTGCTTTAGCTAAATTCCAACCTGAAGCATTCCTGAGCAGCATTGAGAAGCAAAAGACTAACGTATTGATGGTGGCACCGCCTTTGAGTAAGTAGTCGACTATAAAAATAAAAAATGTGATTTTATAAGGGCAGTTTAACTGTAGTAAATTATATTGCATGAAATAAAGATAATGCAACGATATAGATTGTAGAATCAATCGGTTCACTATCAATCAGAAGCTGCACTTAATTGACAGATTGACTGATAAGGTTATTGCAATGGTTGAGTATATAAGATTAGCTATTACCGCGCGGTTTCACCCGCTCTGCTTGGCACTTTTTGATCGTAACGTGGTGTTTTAGCTTATAACTTTCTTCAAAAAGTTCCTCTATCTAACATAAATAAAAAGATTTTTTTCAAATTGGACCAGAAGTTTCGGCGAATAGCGCGTTCAAACAATCATATTCCTTATGTAATAAGTATACGATATAATAACCAGTAACTATACTTAAAATAAATGATTTGATAATACCGAAAGTTTTTAGAGTCGATTAGGCAAACGATAAATAAAATGTTTATTTAAAAATTACCATGTAGATGTTTATATTTACACACACACCCACATAACCTAGAATTTCAATGATCATACACACACACACACAAACCTTATTTGTTTATTCGCGATAGTTTTTTGCACAAGGTCGTTCGTTGACCATACGATGGACTTTTGATTCCGGATTCTATAAAACTTGTCCCATTACGAATAAGTTCACTGGACCGTATGTAAGTGAGAGTAAGATCTATTTTTGTTTACTATTTTCTTGTGTAAATTCAAGGTCATATATGGGGAAGTGTGAAATGAATGTTTTGACTTGACCAAATCATGTACTGGTTTTCTAACACAGAAGGGAGGGGTAACAAAAGAGATGCCAGATGTAATTTTGAAAATGACAGCTAAAGTAAAATTAATTACGTATTGGGAAAACCACAAGAGAAAATTAATTATTGGAAATCATTTTAGTCGTCTCTATTTTATTGTTCTTAATAGATGTCATCAACTTGAAAAATAAATACTTTATCTTACTGATATTGATAAATTCGAGTAGTTATTACGGTCATAAGTTTAAGTATTTATTTGGCAACAAATTATGGCTCATTTTCATGAAATTCTAAGAGTATAAGTACTACTTATACTCTTAGAATTTCTTATTTTTACTCTTACTTACTTACTTACTTACTTACTTACTTACTTACTAATCTTATTACTCTTACTAACTTACTTACTTACTTATTAAGTACTAGATTGATGAAATCATTTGGGTATAACAAAGATAAAATAGTTTTATTTTTTTTTATTTACATTTCTGTATATTTTTATAAAATGGCGGACTTAAGGTCGGGTGGCATTATTTAACAGTCAACCATTGAGTGATGCCATAGTATCTCTGTTCTTTCGTTTCAAAACTAAACTGCTGCTGGATGGCAAGCAATACTATATCCCCAATTACAAAATCCTAGTTTGCCATAATCTTAGATAGACAGATAGTTCACTAAAAAAATGCCTCTATTGCTCTTGCCATGGTTGATTTTGTATTTTTGGTTGTCGATCATAATATTAATGAACTCTTCTTTAAAACAAGAAATGTACTTGTATAATATGTTCTAATTTGTTATTCCAGTTCTCCTGATGGCATCTCATCCAGCGGCTACTGCAAAGACCCTGGAGCCCATAGAGACTATATGTAACGGAGCAGCTCCTTTAGCTGGTAGTGACGTGGAAAGATTGTTGAGACGGATGCAGGTATGAAGGTTTCTACTCTAAAATGAAGTATCAAAGATATTATCTGAATCTAAATTAATTATTATGTTATCGGCTTACTCACGTAATTGTTTGACGAGGAACTCGACTAGTTTCAAGCCATGCCAGAGGCTCATATTCATGAGCAGCATTCTGCGACACGACGGCGATTGTTGCGCTCGCGTCGCACGACAATCGCCGTCGTGAAACTAGTCGAGTTCCCTCAAACAATTACATGAGTAAGCCGATAACATAATAATTAATTTAGTATGTCTCACGAATGTTACAATAAAATTATATCTGAATCTCTTAAAATTCCCTTCTATGCAATTATTAGTATTAAAGAAAAAATATGGCGGTTTTAAATCTTAGTTCGACTCTGCCCTTGATTTTAGTTTTGAAATTGCGATTGGAACTTTTTAAAGACATTTTCTTTTTTACTAAATGATCTTTTACTTGGATTGTTTGTCATTAGAAATCATAGGTAATTTTACGACCAATTACAATAACCTATGTATCTGTTGATTTCTTTAGATAGAAATAGAAATTTTATATATTTGTTTAGAGTTTTAACTGCCAATAGTAAACTGTTGAAGGCAAATCCTCCGCTAACGTCGGTTACCGGTGACCACCGCGGCGTTCAAAGTATTAATGATACTAATAAAAGTTTGTATAAGTAACTTTAATAAAATGGAAAATAATTTAATTCTCAGCGAGATGTAGACTTCAGACAAGGTTACGGGCTGACTGAGACGTCCCCAACATTGACAGTTACTCCTAAAGGGCTGAACCGCTATGAAGCAACTGGACCACCCGTGGCGAATACAGAGATGAGGATCGTGGACTCGGATTTCAAGAACTTGGGTCCTAATGAGGTTTGTAATTTTGTGGCTATAAATTTTTAACCCGCAACTGCCGGGCAAGGGGTCTCGGGTTTAATTCCTGGGTTGGGCAAAGTAGTTCTTAAACTACAAGTGTTGGTTTTATAAGTTTCTACTCTAGTGGATGATTTCTCGTACTACATCTGTTTTCATTGATAAGCAATTTGCTCGGTATTTTTGTATAGGAGCTTAAATTTTTCTTAAAAAAATGACATATTCATTTTTTCTTTGTTTGACACGGGCACATTAATTTTGTTGAATGAATATCTAATGTGATTTTCATGTTATTCAATGTTTTAAGTAAAAAGCATCATGATATGTAAGGCATCATCTATTTAAAATTATAAAGAAAATATCGTAATTTTTTCAGACTGGTGAGATCCTTGTCCGAGGTCCTCAAGTGATGCGTGGCTACAAAGACAACCCTGAAGCCAATAAGGAAACGCTCATAGAAGGCGGCTGGTTCAGGACTGGTGACTTAGGCATCGCTGATGAAGATGGTGTTCTCGTTATTGCTGATAGACTCAAAGAGCTAATTAAGGTAAGAGCGATTGATAGGCTTTATAAGATTAAAAGGATGGTGTCTGGGCAACCGTACGCCGTGCAACGTATAGCGGGTTCGATTCCCGCACGGAACAACTCTTTATATGATACACAAATTGTTGTTTCGGGTCTGGGTGTCATGTGTATGTGAATTTGTATGTTTGTAAACGCACCTACGACACAGGAGAAAATCTATTTTCGTTTAAAAAGAAAAGAAAGAATTAGTGGGCATTAGTAGCACGGCTTATGAACAGGATGTTGATTCAGCGCTGAATGATACAGTAAAACTTCGTCTACTGATTTTGGAAGTCTAAAGTTATGTCAAAAATTGTAAAAGGCCCACCATTGATAACAATGATATTTGATTACAAGGATTAATGCAGAATGAGATCATTACAAACCATTTCAAGGTATCATGAGAAAACAGTTTTTTTTTTTACATTTGATGGGTTGACCTTTGGCCGTTATCTCCCCTGGCGGTAAGTGATGATGCGGCCTACGATCGAGCACTGCCCATAAGCAAGCTAGTTTCATTATCATCATCATCAGCAATCCACTGCTGAACATTTGCCTCCCCCAATGACTTCTCGACAGAAGACCGTTTGTTAAGTCGAAATCATCTAAATTCTATTCTGTACATTTTCAGGTCAAAGGATTCCAAGTGGCTCCAGCAGAACTAGAATCCGTTTTACGAGAACATCCTTCGGTCAACGACGCAGCTGTCATTGGAGTTCCTCATCAAACCAAAGGAGAATCACCAAAAGCCTTCGTAGTACTTAAGAATGGTCACAAATGTACTTCTCAGCAACTCAGCGAGTTTGTTAACGAGAAAGTGGCAGCATATAAACATGTAGATGATATTACATTTGTAGAGAATGTCCCAAAAAGTGCAGCTGGAAAGATTTTGAGAAGAGTTTTAAGGGAACAGTACTGTTAGCATAGGAACAATAAAGCAGGGCATTTCAAGGCATTTGTGCGAAAGAAAATGAGTCTACGATATCATAATCAAAATCAATCCTAATTATTATTTTTCCACAGAATATTTTAATTTGACTTGAAACTCCTGCAGGGTATAATTAGTTGTATAAAGAGTCAATTTGTATGTTGTAAATAGTTTTAAGGACGAATTTTTATTTCTGTTTAAATGATAAACATATATTACTATTTTTGATGAATTTTGGTGCAATAATTGCTATAGTGAACCGTATTTCGATACATTGTGATGGCATTTCTTTAGTTACCCAGTTTTCTTTGACCAAATTAGTGTATGGTTCTTAAAGTTTTGCTCTTTCAACTTAATGCATGATTTCAGCTTCACGTATTTCAATATCATTATCAGGGTTTTAGGGAAGAGCAAAATTAATTATACCTTTTATACTTTTTTCTGCGATCCAGACTCGAATCACTTTGAAGCATCATCTAGGGAACCTATTGTTTTCACAATGCTATAATTGTGTTACTAACTAGTAAAAAGTATGCTAGCAAATCATCAGTTACAACGATATGTTACTACTTTGATTAGAACATCTACTGCCTATAAATGGCCACTGTTGACCAAAGGCTTCTTCTCAGACTTCAAAGTAATTTTCATATAACCTCTATCGTTTTTTTTATAAGAAAACGATGTGATTGGTGGTGGATCACAGGAAATTTTGTATTAGTCAAACTTAAGGTGATTTTGGTCAAATGAATTATAATATTTATAACTATGGACATACGGTTTACTATTGCAATTTTATATTTATTAATATTGTCATTATGAGCTTAAATACGTAAGATATACGATAAATGAGGGTGATGAAGAATTTTTGAAAAATCAAAAAGCATTTGTAAATTAAAATGAACCTTAGTATGCAATGTATACGTAATATTTTGACTAAAGATTTACAAAAAGCTTTAATATCTGAATAGTAAAAATCAGTAAATAATTTAAATCATGGGAACGTAAATAAGTGATAAGAAAACCTTTTTGTAACTTTTTTAAATATTATAATGTTTTGAGCTGAAATATTGTTATTGATTATTGATAAAAGAATAAAATCCATATCTTTTTTAATATTTACTTATTGTTTTACTTGTCCTAACATAATACGGTGGCACGAATGAACTAACCAATCAGTACCCTTAGTATGAGTTTGCTTTACGTTTAAAGTAATCGAAACGAGAGCGCGTTCGGCGCTTTGATTGGCCGGCTCGAATAAACAAAGTAATATATTTCTACATATCGATGATTGAAAGACTAATTGATCTAAGCAAAATTTTTGGGCGATTTTGAGTTACATACATATTCGGAATCCACTTTTTCTCCATCGAATGATGTAGGCATATTTATAACTCAATATCGCAAAAAAAAAGTCGCTTAGACCGATTAGCCTTTTAGTCGTCGATATTATCTTTTATACTGTAATACTTCCGAGATTAGAGATCACACTCTAAAAATCAAGGCTGAGCTTCCTTGTATTCTCATTAACAGTAAACACACAGTTTTGTCACAAACAACTACCTGCCGCACTCACACATTTAACGATTATTACCTACTTAAGTCTTTGACTGCCAATAGAAAACGGTTGAAGGCAAATCCTCCGCTAACGTTGGTCACCGGTGACCGCCACGCCGTCCAATGTGTTAATCTATTTCATGCATAGCAAGAATTTTGTTCCGAAAACAATATTGCTAAGGACTTTAGTTAAGTAACTATTCAATGACTCTGAGTACAGTATTTAGTTACTACCGAAGAGGTATATAATCTTTAAGAAAATAACACGTAGGTAATTAGGTAACCTTAACATTCAAAATCTATGCCTATTTGCATTGCTCGTTAACAATGAGTAATTCATTATTTGTATATCTTAAGATAAGCATATAGGTACATAACATATAATTATCTCAATTTACTATCGGAGTGTTATAAAATAATCATGCCACAATACATGGTAAGCACAGTAGTTTAACATTGTATAAGTATTAGGTATTGTTATAAGTTTTTAAACTGACATGGTCACAATCACTAGAATTGAACTTAAAACGGGATAATTACCATTTTTTTCAATTTTAGTGAGTTTCCGATATTTCGGCACTGTTGCAAGCATGATCACGCAATATCGGAAACTCACTTAAATTGTAAAACACGGTAAATATCCCGTTTTAAGTTCCAATTCTAGTATCAGGTATTGTTTTAGAAAAACGTTTAATTTTGTAATATCTTCAATCATACAAAACTTATAACTACTAACTTACTAACTATACAAGTATAGGTATATTGTATGCGTATATTGTGCTCAATAATTTCAAATATTAATACTAACAAGAAAGAGCTTACTGAGCATTATATTTTTTACAAAATTATTACGCACGTACCATCTTCGACCGCATCGTCATTCAACATCAAGTGACACCGCAGTCAAATGCCTATCTAGTCTTAAATAAAAAGAAATAATACCTATTCACAAAGGTTGTATTTATTGAGTATTAAATAAATGCCTATATCTAATTATCATAATTCTATTTATAACTAATTACTTATGTAGGCTTACGTATTAGTGCGTGTGCAAAAATATTCAGAGTTCTTATAAAATAGTAATTATATGTTTAGATTTCGTTATTTATGCCACAGCTTGATAGGTATACAAATCTTTAATGACATGTCTTTAATAATTTGAAATATTATATTGTTACTTTTAAAGTTGACTCTTAGCGTTTAAATACCTAATTTATCATCAATAACAGACAGACAGAAGTATTAGTTTATTAATATTACCTTTAGAACAAATAAGTTACCCTCATGTTAAAGTTACAGCATATACAAATTATCCAATACATCATCAACATCAACAGCCTATAAGTGGCCACTGCTGACCAAAGGCCTCTTCTGGCACGGAGAAGGTGAGCATTAATCACCACGCTTCTTCAATGCAGTTTGGCGATTTCAAACTTATAATTAGAAATTATAAGCCCAGGTTTTCTAACGATGTTTTCCTTCACAGTTTGTCAGTGGTGTCTAAATATTAGAAAGTACAAAAGTCGCATTGGTACTTGCCGATGGTAGGTATCGAACCCTCCAGGTACTCTCATGCACGAGGAGCGGGCGTCTTAAGTCTCTGGAACACCACGACATTTTACATGTTTTGGTGTATGAAAAGTGTGTACAAAAACATTGTTACTTACTCTGTTGTTTATTTACAACTAAGTAAATGAACCGGTCGTATCGACACGAGGCCAAACTCCATTGATAAAGGACCTTGCGAATCTACGCATATAGATACAGTGGTATTGAGACACTGATTAGTAGTCCAGTATCACATAACATTACAATATCTAATAATAACATGTAGAGTATTTAGACAAGAACACATATAAATAAAACATAGTAAAAATCCAGCCATCGCAATGCTGGTAGTGGTTGGATGAGAAGAGCTGAAGATCTGAAGAAGAAGCTACACTTTAGAACGAGCACCTAGCTTCACTGACAGACAGACTGACCAACAATTTGACGTTTCAAAAGTGTCTTATTTAGGATTAATTGAAATAAATGCTTTGACTTTGAATCGAGCTCAGTGGTGTGCTATTGGAAGGGCCTATGTCCAGCAGTGGACGAACACAGATTGATGATGGTAATGAAAGGTTCACGTTTATCAGAGTCTCCGTCAGGTCTTTCAACCTATAGACCATTAGTGAGCTGTTACGATACCCGCGGGAGGAGATAGGGTGGTGCCAAATGTGTTTTACTAAGTTCATAAAGTCAATGTTAAAGTTAAAATTGTTTATTTGAAATAGACTGGAAAGCACTGTCGAACGTCAAAGCAAATATGAAAATATATAAAAAAATGTCTGTGCGTCGGTCAATCCTCTAGTGAAGCTATAAATAGAGAGATAGATAGATATATAGAGTATTTCTAAACATTTGTTGCTATATAATATAATGTAGCCATTTAACAATAGAATAATGAAGTGTATTATTTCCTACACTTTATTTAAAGTGGTACTTCTGTTATTTTACTATCAAACATTAGCTTAGTGTAACAAATTCACGAAACGTCTGCTTCCAAAAGTCAGAAGACGTTGAACGTTGTCAACGCGCGGACTAGTCGAATGATCAGTTTGTTTGTAAATAATATAATTTAAATATAAACTTTATTTTATCTATTGTATACAATTACTACTGATATTATTGTTCGTCATGTCTACAGTAATATTTCGTTTTAGACCTCACTTTAATCGTTTTAACCGACTAAGTGCGTGTGTAAGAGAGAAAAGTGCCTGGACCAGTGAGAAGATTTTAACATCTACATTAAAAGAAGTTGATATACCAAACTTGACAGTGGATCAGTACATGTTTAGGAATTTGGACAAATGGGCAACTAAGACTGCTGTGGTACGTATTTTTTTAATTAAATCATTTCTGTCCGGAGTGGCGGACTACCTAGTGGGTTTACCGGTGATCTGGCTCGAAGGGCAGAAGTAGGAACGGTGGTTTTTAGTCAGTAAGAGTCTGACACTCCTTCTCGCTCGCCCAAAACGGGAAAAGACATTGGATGATTTTTTAAAAAAAGTGAATCATTTCTACTTGTCCGTCTGTCGTCTGTCCCTAGTAAATTAATTGATGTGGTCTGTCTTGTTTTTCTTTATTACACTCAATTCTTCATTCCAGTTACCTTATATTTATGTTTCCTCACTATCAGCATTATTGGACTTCGGTACTCTGTCAAAGACTGTTGGTTTATAATATTATATCTTAATCATAAATAGTGCCGAATAGCTACTATCGTATTATCGGCACACATATAAATAGACTACTCAAGGTCAAATTTTTGTTGGTAAACTATAACATATAATGATGATATGAATATGTCTCGCGATTATTTCTGGTGGACAAATATTGCAGTAATGTATATTTCATTTAATATTTAATGAATGTTCTTTAAAATAAATAAAAGATAATAGAAGAAAGTAAATTCTCCAAGTTCTTTTTTTGAGGGGGAAAATCATCCAATGACTTCTTCCGCCCGTGTGAGGTGAGAGTGAGTGTTCTGACACTCCCTATCGCAAGAGTCAGCTCTTGCTGACTGAAAACCACCCCGTTCTTACTCCTGCTTTGAGTCGGAACCCCGGTAACCCCTTAGGTTGTCAGAGTACTCGATTTCTACTAAGAAATTGTAGATAGGCGAGATTAAACGAACTTGACTGCACGTTCAGCATTTCGACAATATACCAAATTACTCAATAAATTTTCTATTAATAAATACTTATTAAAATATATTATTAGGAAATAATAAATTAGGTTATAAATAATTATTAAAATATTAATCTATCTAACGAAATGCGCTATTATACGATTTCACTATTTTTAGAAATATTTTTCACACTGTATTGTAAATTGACGATTAATTCAAAGGTCAATCAACTGTGAACGTGTTTGTTTACGTAAGTTCGTGTTACTGATATTGATAAACAGGATTTTCAGACTGCAGTAACAATAGCAGCATTTTTAACCAGTGATAAGTCAGAATGTACATACGTGAGACGCAATGTGTTTTCTATTGTGTCGCATATACTGACAGACAAGAGAATTAACGGTACTCGTATTATTTTTAGCTTAACCTGTTTGGGTCAAGTAATTAGAATTTCTACCCTTCCTGATGACAGATCAATCTGATTTTTAGTAACAATCTTATTTTTGATATCGTATACCATACATAACGAGAAAAAATATTTTTACTTGTCTTCCTTCCACCCGTTTTGGATAACGACGGTATTGCCAACATCATGTTAGGCTATCCTCCTATGCTATACCCATGACTTAGGAAAGCAAGACAAATCAAAACAAGAACAATATCAAGATTAAATTTTCAGACTTAGGTAAGGGGAAAGATTTAGGGATACTGACTAAAAAAAGAGTAATTTTGAAATCGTGAAAAAATCCTTATAATATTTTTCCAGCTCTGCGTTCTTCGGTCATAAAGGCAGCCATATTTACGTGTGTCTACAGTAAATTAATCAGACGTTAAGTACGGAATTAACGTCAAATGAATCTTTTTTTTACCCACATACATACATAATACATTTTAATAAGATACGTATGGGTGTAGTTAACAAGTCGATATCAAAGGTCGACTGTTAAAATGTACACAGCAACGTGTATTTAAGCAGTAAACACATACAATGTGTTACGTTTTTGACCTTACCATTTTATGGGGTTGCATATCGTCGGCTTACTACCATACTCAGACACATTTAATGATTACTTAAACTATTCCTTAGTAACAATTTATTCCGAAAACCATTGCTAAGGATTGGGTTAAGTAACCATTAAATAACTCTGAGTACGGCTAGTGCAAGCAAAAAGCACTCAATACGTTTTTAACTATAGTGGACTTATTTTGAAACAGAGTAAAATTAATTATACTCACAAAAATATGCAATTTATTTTAGAAACAATGTAAATTCAAAACATTTCAATTTTCTTTTGTTTTCACAACAAAGATGATGATTTATGCGTTTAAATAAATATAATTGAATAAATAACCAAATGTGTTGCTAAGTATAAACATTTTAGTTAAAATTCAGCTATTATTATTCATTTTTTAAAGTCCAAAGTTTCGTTTTGCAGATCTGTGGTCACACAAACAGACAGTACACATACGAGGAAGTGTACAAGAAATCTAGAATCTTTGCCGCCAATTTAAGAAGAAAGTTCAAAATCAAAGATGGCGACACCGTCGCCATTTTGATGCCAAATGCGCCTGAGTATCCTATCATTACGTTCGGAGTTCTGGCTGCCGGTGGTGTGGTTACCACTATGAACCCTGTTTATACTGCCTGTAAGTTGATTTTTGCTTGGACAATGGGATTTTGGACCAGTAACTGCAGTCCTTATTTGCGTACTTTCTTAAGTTTTATTGCATACAATTTTTTATATATGCATCGTTACGCCTTTTATCCTCGAAGGGGTAGGCAGAGGTGCACATTACGGTATTTAATGAAAATTAGTTTTTTTATCTAATAATAACCAACTTATAAGATGAAATGAACGTTTAATGTCGACAATATAATAATATAAGTATATGTAGGTACTATTTACTTAATATTCGACAATATGTATGAGTAGGTATTTAACAGTTTAAAATTGAATCCTATTAAAATTTATAATCCTTTGAATATTTTAATTATTAAGATGTCTAGATAATAATATGTTTAGATATTTTTAGTGTCAGTTTAAAAATAATTGACATTTTATTTTAGAGCGGACAAAACATATTTACATGCAAAATTCTCACAAGATGCATGAAGATAAAGATTACAATAATAATAAAAAAATTGCTCGATTCGTGACCTTCTAGATAACAAATAATAAAAGTTGTAAATAATAAAATAATTATTTTGATTACAGATGAAATTCAAAGGCAGATTCTTCTATCAGAGACTACACTCATTATAACTAATGAAGATTTAGTTCCAACGGTGAAAGAAGCATTGAAACTAGCAGAGAAAGACTTTCCAATAATATCCCTAAATATTAAAAGTAACCCAGAAGGAACAGCGTCTTTCAAAGAATTGGTTGAAGATGATCATGTTGATACCAGTATCTTAAAAGAAGTGAATAGACAATATGACGATGTAGCCTTTTTGCCATATTCTAGTGGCACTACTGGGCTACCTAAGGGCGTGCAGCTGACCAATAGGAATATTATAGCAAACTGTGAACAACAGAATACTGATTATAGGCAGTATGAATATACTACTGGTAAGAGATTTTGTTAACAGCCAAACTTAACGCCTGTTTCAACCACCTTCATATAAGTGCCCGATAAACTTGTGTGATAGATAGTACATATAAGTCACTTTCTGTTCTTAATTGAAGTTATCTGATACATAGTGGTTATACAGATATTGTGAAACATGTCCTTAATTTTGAATTGTTTGACTGCACGGTTGGCGCGGTGGCTGAGCAACCGGCTGCCACGCAACGTGCAGCGGGTTAAATTCACGGAACAACTCTTTGTGTGATCCACAAATTTTTGTTTTGGGTCAGACAGTGTCATGTGTATCTGAATTTGTATGAGAAAATCCTAGTGCTTCCAATGTATATTAAAAATAAAAAAAGCAAAAAAAGTTACGTTAAGCTTAGTTAAAAAAAGTGAGAATTAAGTTTGGTTTTTTGAGAAAAGAAAAAAACAAATACGTCAACTGAACAATGTTTTGGTAAATAAGTGTGGGAACTTTATAGAATAATAGCACTAAATAGACGAATCAACGTCAGTAGTTACATGAGATAAATTAATGCTACAATACCTTCTGCACTTAAACAATGACGGTTAATTAAAAATAGCACGATATCACATGTGGCATCAATTTGTATTCCTCTCGTAAATTGTGTGGGATAAACCCATGATAAAATTGTCCTTGGTTTCCTGTTTCTATTTTAATGTGTTCTTAGTATGCAGTACCATTATTACAAGTTTACTTTACTTTGAACGAAAGCGAAACCGAGCGCGTTCGGCGCTCTGATTGGCCGGCTCAAATGAACCAACCAATCAGAGCGCCAAACGCATTCTCGTTTCGATCGAACGAGATCAAAATTCAAATTACTATTAGAAATAGCCTCTGAACGACTAACCGTTGTTTAAAAACTACTAATGAGCTAGAAAGTAAATAAATTGTACAAATAGGTTTTGCTTATTTCTAACATATTTAAGAATTTGTTTTAAACAGATTCTCAAAGATACAAATTATTTTTATAGATAAATTAATATGAACCTTAAAACTATTTGGAATTAAGCTCTATATTCTGTCATTTTCAGAATCACATCAAGACTGCAGTTTGGTGGTGCTGCCGATGTTCCATTGCTACGCGTTGAGTATCTGCATGTTGCACAAGATGTCTGTTGGCTTGAAGCTGGTTACTCTGCCTAAGTTCCAACCAGACATGTTTCTGAACTCGCTGCTAGCACATAGATTCGACTTGTTATATTTGGCTCCACCGCTAGGTAATCACCGCTTTTCTTTTACCAAATTCAATTAAATATTAGATTGTTGAGAAAATGCAGAAAACGGCAATGTATTTGACAAGCCAGAATCTCCCAAACCACGGCAACTTTAACCATGGATCTGCAGTAGATGATGCGCGTTACAGGGACATGAATAACTGTCTTAGATCCCGCAAAAAAAAGAAAACGACAGTTTAACAGATTAACTGAAGCCCAAAGGCCTGAAAGCAAATACGGCTCACACATAGGACCCTTTTACTGTTATTTAACGACTGAGTGTCTCCCAATTATGAAATCTCTTTTTTTGTATTTATGGATTACTTAAACTATTCCTTAGTAACAAAAAATTGTTCTGAACTTATACGTAGGTAATTACTAAGGATTGATGTATTTACCACCGTACCCAGAGCCATTTGACAATTACTTAACCTAGGCATTAGTAATGTTTTTTGAAACAATATCGGTACTTACTTTAACTTTTTTACTTACGTCACTTTAAATTACTAAGGAATGGTTTAAGTAATCATCAAACGTCTATTAGTACGGCAATAAGTCATTAAATGACTCTGAGTAATGCAGTTTGCTTGAGCGTAAATTTTGTGCCCTGGAAATTGTTTAATCTTCCGTGGCTCTTGTTCTAATCAAATCTTCTTTTCTTTCCAGTTATGTTTGTTGGTTCATATCCTCAAATGACTGCAAAGCATTTGGAAAAAGTGAGGGCAGTCACATCAGGAGCTGCACCTTTACCGTCTGCTGATATTCAGAGGCTCTTCGAAAAGGCAGAGGTTTGTACTATAACATGTGAATATTTACTATTTTTGGATTCAATTTAATGAGTCTATTCATCATCATCTTTAGCTTGTTCTCGTCCACTGCATACTCAATCAGTCTTCTATTGTTCTTTATTAAATTAAATTTTATACTTAAATACTTTTATATATATTTTTGGAGTACGATTCTGGACTACATTAAAAATATAGTTGCTAACGAAAGGTTTTCAACCAACTATGGAAATTAAGTACGTTCCTGTAAAAAATATTTGGCAATAACAATTATTTTCATCATTTTCCAGAGAGAAATCCAGTTCTGCCAAGGTTACGGTTTGACGGAAACGTCTCCTCTTATAAGTCTGACTCCATTTGGTCAGAAGACTTATGAAGACGTCGGATATTTACTGCCAAACATGGCTTGCAGGATCGTCGATGAAAAGATGAATAATTTGGGACCAGACAAGGTAAGTGTTGGATGTCAGGAACTGCGGATGACTCCAGCTTGAAGCAGGTGTAGAAACAGGGTGGTTTTTAGTCAGTAAGAGACTGACACTCCCTCTCGCCTCATCCAAGGCGGAAAAGCTAATGGAGGATATTCCACCAACAAAAAAAAAATCCCATATTATTTTGCATTATGACTGAATTTGGACTTAAAGTATTTTTTTTATTATATTTGATAAAAAAAACCCTTGGACAGAAAACTTCAATGGACATATCCTAGAGCCTATCTTGTAATATAAAAATACTGTTCCAGGTTGGAGAACTAGTAGTCAAAGGCCCGAACGTGATGAAAGGATACTTGAAGAATCCGAAAGCTAACAGTGAAGTATTTGTCGAAGGAGACTGGTTTAGAACCGGAGACCTGGCGAAAATCAATGAAGATGGACTGATCACCATAGCTGATAGGCTCAAAGAATTAATCAAGGTAGGGTTATAAGCAGGAACAAGAAAATTGGATAGGGCTTTCGTGCAAACTATTGTTGATTTTTTACCCAGTTTGTTAATACGTTCCTAAGTCTACATACATACAATTGTAGATACTTATTCTGCAATAAAGTCTTGAGATTCTTCTGTATAAAATATAGTATGTCCAAAGGTAAAAAAGCGCCTAATCTAAATAAAATAGTGATTGTACTTCATGAGAAACTAGAATACTAATTTTTTAAGCGCCTGTGAAATTATGTATAAGACTATGTTTAACTTACGTTTAACCATATATTTTTCAGTAGGCGCTAATAATTTTATCGACAACAGCCAAACAACAATAATCCTTTTGTAATAGTAATTTACTATATATTACAGGTCAAAGGCTACCAGGTACCACCAGCTGAATTGGAGAATGTTTTAAAAGAACATCCAGCTGTTCTGGACGCTGCTGTTGTTGGAGTACCAGACCAAGCCACGGGCGAAAGACCACGAGGTTTCGTAGTCCTCAAACCAGAAGCCAAAGCCAATGACAAAGATATAATGGAATTTGTTAGCAAGAGAGTAGCACCATACAAGAAGATTAACGAAATAACATTCCTAAAAGAGATTCCTAAGAACCCATCAGGGAAGATTCTTAGGAAATCTTTGAAAGAACAGTATTGTAAATAAATAATAATGATAAAATGGTTGGTTGTGTGGTAAATATTGATGTTAATTTATTACGAAGACATTTTTAATAAATTAATTAAAATGATTTTTAAGTACTTTTTGTTATTTTGTTACTACATTACATACATGAGATTGATGATAACGCTAGACAAAAATCCATGTAGGTCCATACCATAATTAAAGTATAGGCGAAATGCGGTTAAATTAAATAGGTTTAATCTTTGATTACCATCGCATCATTAAATCATTAGGGTATTATCAATTATAAAATAATAAGACTGCACGGTTGGTGCGGTGGCTGGGCAACTGGCTGCCGCCCAAAGGGTTTGCGCGGCGGGCGGGCGCTACCCTAGTGTGGGGCAACGTTTATATATATAAAATCTTTGTAGAAAGAGTGGATGAAAGCATATTTACGAATGTATGTATACAGAGCTGATATTAATGGAATCGTCAGTAAAGGGTAGTAGACGGACTTACCTATATCGAACAGATTGGCGATATATCAAAGCAGGACTAAATTAACCCATGCTATGTCGAACCGCAGATTCACGCGAGGCACAATAATGTTTTTAACTGTGTCTCATAATAATATACACGTTAAAAGAATCCTAACCGACGAGCATGCATGAAAAGATTGATGACTGTTGATGAAGCCAAAGAAGTATGTAAGACTCATAGCAATTAGCGTTCCGTAGTATCTGGCTTCCCTCATTTAGATAGGCGTGAGTTTATGCATTATGTATATTCATCGTGAATAGAAGAAATCTATACTAATATTATAGAGCTGAAGAGTTTGTTTGTTTGTTTGAACGCGCTAATCTCCGGAACTACTGGTCCGAATTGAATAATTATTTTGTATTGGATAGTGTATTTATCGAGGAAGGCTATAGGTGAAACCTCGCAGAAGTAGCTAGTTATCTATAAATAGCAAGTGCAAGAAGCAAGCAATGAATTTATCAATGTGTATAAACCAACAACTTTTTTCCACTTTAATTTATGCTTAATAACTTACGGGTCTAAAACATAGATGGCGCCAGAGACTGAGATTTATGAACATTTTTATCACAGGACCTTAAAAAACTACAAAATTATACATTCAAATTCATAATAACGTTATAACAACGATAATTATCATATTAATTGTTAGGTGATTAGACAACAGTCCATTTTGGAAGATTTTCTATCACGCTTGTTGTGAACTTGGAGGGTCACTTGAGGTCAATATTTAAAGGCCGCTAGACTACTCCTAATTTTAGATGTACTAAATATAGCAGAAACTAGTTACTTTTTGGATATTTCCTATATAATCTAATTTTAAATAAATCGATAACATTGTGTTCATTAAAAGTCTATGTTTAATAACAAATTGAGAAATACATAATCAATACATAGAATCAATCGATTTGAGATCAGATGGATTAGATAGCTTCTTATTAGAAGCTGAATAGTTTTTTGGTCAAAGTCTGCTTTTTTGTTGAGTATAATCTTATGTCTTCAAGGCCCGAGTAAATAGGTTACTTATGGACAGGCTTGCACCATCATCGTAGGCCGCATCATCGCTTACCATCAGGCGAGATGGTGGCCAAACATCGACTTATTTCCTTTTTAAAGTAACCTAACAGTATTGTTTTCGTTTTCTTTTGAGATACCTACAGGTAAACGAGTAGACGGATCACCTGATGGTAAGAATTGACACCCAAAACACCAGAGGCGATACAAGTGCGTTGCCGGTCTTTAGGGGTTTAGAAAATTAAGGGTTGTTGGAGAATCGGGAATTGGGAAGATTAGGAATATTACCCCCGTAATTGAACTTCCGATAACCACACACACAACGAAACACAACGCAAGCATTGTAAAAAATCATGAAGATCGAGAAGAAAATGTACATTAGCTACAAATTATTCTCGAGTGTCGTAAAAACTAAAAAAAAGACAAATTTAAAGGAATTCCATGTAAATTAAAATAATTTGGCGAAATGACAATTTTTATAAACCAATTGGTATGCAGGCGCCACAATTCTGTCTCTGATTTCATTATGAAATTATACAACAGACGATTTATTAAATATAATATATTCAATAGGTAGTTAAATAGCCATCAAAACAACACTAGATTCCGGCTTCAAACATAATTTACATACAATTATTATAAAATAAATTGTTAAAACCTTCTTTTTGTCGAATACTTTTACACCGCAAATCTCCGTTGGCGCCATGCTACATTGTCACTGTTTTGTTTTTTATATCACAATGTAATATCAATAAAAATGTATTAACTTTATCTGTTCTTGATAAATAATACCTACGCTTTGGAATATTTATTTTTAATTTAGGATAATGTTATTGAAATGAATTCGTTCTACGATTGTACTCATGTTTAGTAAGATTTTTGTGAGTTTTTGGTTAATTTTTTCTTCATCGTATGCTATTTAGTATAGATTACACTTCTCAGAAATGCATTATTGATGCGAATAAATGATTTAAAAAAATCTAATAGTTCAATTAGTTCAAAATAAGTTTCTTTAAGCATTGGCACACATTCTTTTGGCTTTAAACGTACGTAATAATATGAAAACATTATCTATAAGCTAATTTTACTTGTCCTTCTTTCGCTAACATTTATAATTGGCACATCATTTTTGCCCTATGATATGAGAAATCTGACCACTCATCGTTCTATTTCTTGTACATATTTACGTTTCTTCTTGAGCGTATCTCTGTACAATCTTATGTACATTTTTTTTTGAGCGGTGAATATCATCCCATGACTTCTGCCACCTTGCGTGAGGCGAGAGAGAGTGTAAGACTCTTACTGACTAAAAACCACCACGTTCCTTTTCCTGCTATTCGAGCCGGAGCTCCGGGTATGCACGAAACAAAAAAACGTTTATTTGTTTACAATTACAAGAAAAACTACCAGTCATCTTCACAAAATTAATTTCGTTACTGACAGTTGTGAATAAAAACTACGTAGGTACCTAATGCTTAGGTACTTTTTATTTGTATCCTATGTAGGTATACTTATATGGTTAGGTGCTAAATTCTACACATCCTGGTGTAAAGAAACATTACTACGAAAGACTTGCTTATAGATAAAGAAAAGAGCGAATTATGTTGTATTTCAACAAGGTGATAAGTTAATTATTATGTTATCAGCTTACTCACGTAACTGTTTGACGAAGAACTCGACTGCTACTAGTGATAGTTAAGGTGATAAGTTAAGAACGTTTAATTAAAAACACTACAGATTAGAATATGTGGCTCACCATAATTGCTCTTTTCGCGGTTGTCGTAGGAGTCGACCATAGATGTAATAATATGTCTGTGGAGTCGATTAAGGGATCATACATTTGACAAAACTGTGCCTAGTAACATGGTAAGTGTTACATCTATTTTTTACCATTTATCTTTTTAGCCAATGCAAGTGGTGAGTTGTCTTTCGACGTTTAGGATTTAGGAAGAGACCTTCTTTTAGCACTGGAGGTCTTTCGACTGATGATGATGAATATACATACAGGGCACAATAAAATTCTAAACTCCGTGCTTTGAGGTGCAGAACACTATGTTTGAACAAAAAAAAAACTAAGCAGTCGCACCAGTGACGATTCATTCGTAATAATCTATTTATTTTTTGTATTATTCATTTAATTTAATTAGTCCAATATATCACCTGTCATTTTGATCAGTCCTAAAACAAAAATACTTGTAAAAACTGCTACTTAGGTACGTAAATTAATAATAAATTAATAAATATTAATAACTCAAACTTGATATTTAATTTATTTATTCGAAAAATCACTTTGAAATAAATGTCACATCTGACAGTATGCTATAATTTTGTAACATTTAAAAGCATTCAATTAGTCTAGCGTAGAAATAAATGATTATTGCTACACATTATAAATTATAACGTCTCTTGATCTCTAGCTAGCTTAAAAATATTTTTTGTTTTCGAAAAAAGAAGTTGCATAACAGAAATGGATACAAAAAGTATTCTATTGGATCTTAAGATGAAGTTTTTTGTTTTACCTATAGATTTATCAATAATTATTTTAATAATATTCAAATTATTAGCATAATGATTGACAATTATTACATTATAAAACAGCGGGAGGTTGGTTTTCTCATCTCAATACAATATAAAGTTGTGAAACTTATAATAAATGTCATATATTTTAAATTTTAAAACAGAAATTTATAAATTATTATCTAGTTAAATTAAATAATATCAGTGTGTCGCGACAGTGTTTTGTTATTTATGTAAAGTTGCTCATTAGGTTTTGATTGCATTCCTAGATAAGATTTATTAATTGGTAGCATTAAAATTACACATCTGTATTTAAATTAGGTATTCTTAAATAATAATATAATGTTAATTTTAACAGTGTCAAGAATTATTTTGCATTAATTGAATTTCGTCAGCTGTGCAGGATAACATCCTGGTTCACTCTTGATTATGTTTAGAAAATCAATTGCTGTGTTAAATTTATTTTTTGGCAACATGCATTAAAATACGATCTCGAAAAATATGGATATCGTATTTATCGTCATTCAAATATTATGCAATTTAAGCCAGAAGAGAATATATTTTTTCATCTCATCTCTCTCATCTTTTTTTAAGTCCATTTCAAAACATATTTATGCTTGCTACTAACCCAGCAAAAAAATGCTGAAGTAAAAATAAAATTGGTTAAGTAGTAGACTATAGTTATAAAAACCATGGTAACATAATAGTTTAGAATGTCGCTTATGTGGTGTTTGTAGAATTTACCAAACGCTTGCATATTTTTCCGAAATATCTAGAAAAAAAAAACATTTTAACTGCGTATGATTTTTTGCGTTAAGTGTAATAACTGAATTATTTTCCTTTTGGATTATTGAACTGAAGGAGACATTATAAGCTCTTCTTACAAACTATTAGGAACTATTTAAAAAAACATTGCCCACACCAGTATTTTCTCCTGTATCGTGTGTGCGTTTCCAAACATACAAGTTTACATGCGCATGACAATTAGACCCGAAACATTTGCTCCGTGCGGGAATAGTATACGTTGCACGGCAGCCAGTTGTCCAGCCAGCACGCCAACCGTGCAGTCTCGTATGAATTATACCTGGATTTTGCCACCAATTTTACCAAGTACCACACCAAATACCAAAACAAAAAGGACACATTACATCTCTAATAATCTATATATGTATAAGAGAAACTACAAAAACCCCGCGACCCGTACCTAAAATTGATGGTCGAAAAATTGCTTTCGATCAATTTAATTGGATAGTTGCATGTTCTTGTCAACTTGTAGCAAGGTCGTGGTTTACGGAAACTAGTTTCTTTGGAATGCCAGTACATTAAGGTGATAAATCATGGTGGTCTGCCATATTTAGCTGATCGTCTTTAAGAGCATCAAAGATATTTACGATACGATCATTAGATAATAAAAAAACTAGCTTCGTCAGTGAATTTTGCGTTGATTTATTGCCAATTATTTATATTAGTGAAGTTTTTTTTTCATAGTTTCGGATTATAAACGGAGATAGAACATTTATTGGCACAATAAAGCCAATATCGATACATTTTAACGAGACTTATAATCGTAAATGTCTGAGAATTTTAAGTGGATAAAAGTTTGTGAGATATTCGTAATATGTGTGTCTTTTTGTCGTTTTTTGTCTATATTTGAATTAGTTACTATGTGGTATAATATTGTATGTAATTATGAAATAGTTGAAATTGTAATTTTTTTTTTTTACTTTACGGAAAATATATTTATTTTTGGGAAATTACTAGATAGAATTAGAGATTTTCAAGTTATTTAGTCCTGTTTTTTGTAGTTCTCCCTTCCCAATCTCCTATTCCCCAACGACCCTTAAATTCCTAACCCCCAAAAGGCACTTGTAACGCCTCTGGTGTCTCAAGTGTCCATGGGCGGCAGCGATTGCTTACCATCAAGTATTCTATTTATTAGTTTACTAGCTTATTCCATAAAAATAACTTATAATGATATTTCTCTTTTTTAGAAATAATATCAAATAAGAAATTAAACATTATCAATTTCATAATTTAAGGCAATTATTTTTTGTATAATTTTCAGACATTGTAAATTTTTCTGCAAACATTCTTCATTTTATTATCATAATATAAGACATCCTATTCCTATTAGATCAGTCCCCAAAGTGCAACACGTGACCAATAAAAACTACACATAATAGTACTCAATTTTAAACCTTATCACCTAAGCAATAAAGGTTGATAACACATAATCAAAATGATGTCCAACTTAGCTTCGGCGCCAGCTGACCTCATGACCTCCGTTTACGAGTCAGAATAACCTTCTATACCGCGATTTATAATTTTTCGTATAAACATATACTTTATCAATGACATAAACATATTTTTAAAGCGGATTAAGCCAGATATCAGAGAAATATTTGTTTTTTTTTTTCTTTTTAAATCGATACGGAAGTAAGTTAGTACATAGAATCTGTAAGCATAAGATAATATTATCTTTAGGGTACTTTATGTACTTGTTCCGTTGAACTGTTTCATTAACGTGTACTTTCGTACTACTGTACATGTTGATAAAATAAACTGCCTTCTGTAGCATGGTGATAGGTACTTATTGGCAAATAATGGTGATGATTAATGGGCAAAAGTGTCTCCCAAATTAAATCTTCCGTCCATCCACAATCTCTTAATCACCAATGCGCCTATCCTCACCCCATACCTAATCTCAAGAAACAATTCTAACTGCCACACTCAGAGTCATTTAATGATTACTTAAACTATTCCTTAGTAACGATTTTGTATGGAAAACAATTGCTAAGGGATGGGTTAAGTAACCATTAAATGACTCTGAGTGCGCGAGTTAGACCTGACGTATAACACAAATGGTGAAAAGGGGGTGTACATTGTACAGTGGTATTACGTGCTGTAATGCGCATCTTTGCTGACCCCTTAAGGTACAAAAGACGTGACGGTACAAGAGCATTTATTGCATAGTTTAACCCGACCTTAACATCCTTCAAACCAGATTTGTGACAATTTTGTCTTCGATTTTGAATTTGTATGATCATTAACGCAAAGTATGGCACTTATAAGCATTTATTTTTCTAGTGTTTCTTGATGTCACAGATCGTTAAAGTTGTCTTTTTTCCATAATAAAGGAACCTGTGCTGTGTAGGTGTTTAAAATGCCTGGTTCTGGTTGGAAAACGGTGTTATATACGTCAGAGTGTCGTATTTGAATGAACAAGTTCTTTGAAGTATTTGTTGTTTGTCATATCATCGTCACCTTTAAATGGCGTTACCTAAGAAACTACTGTGGCTTGCAATCACACTTCATTCTATTACACACATTCTCAAACATTGCGACGCGACACCGCAAGCGAAAATGACAAATGACTTCACAATTTGCATAAAATCATTAAAAAAAATTGCTAACTTGACTCACTTTTACACCTAAGATATTGCTAGGAATAACCCAAAGAAATTCCAATACACCTTTCCAATTTCTGACTGAGAATTCGCGCACACTTTCGCAGAATGTTATGTCATGATGTCAAGCTTAAAATGTTGACGTAGAGGTCACTACCAAGAATGTGGTAATACATGGTCAATAAAAACAACAAAAAATTACGTCTCCGCGAAAGAGTTAAAAAAAATAAGTAGATAATAGCGTCTCCTTTTAGTAAAAATACTTCACGGATCTATGATAATATTTTTGGGAAATAAAAAAGTTTGTTTACATTTAAAATGATGAATCACGTGTAAATCCCAAGTAAGCATTCCGATAGCGCTCGCGACCTTCGTAAGGCTGTCTACAAACATTACGACTGAGATTTTTTTAAATAAATTCCTTTTTGTCGCTTACAGCCTCTGATCCTCTTAATGTTATTTTTTTTTTTTCGCTTATAAGTTGTGTTTTTTTGCAGTTTTATAAGTTCCGTCCTTTACATTTGATGTTGTTTCTTAGCGTGTAATATAGGTTTGTAAATCTTGAATGAACATGTAAAATATTCAATATACGTATCGTTACTAAAAAATATTAAACGAAATTAAAATTAAATATTTTCCAGTAGTTACTGTAAAAAAGTTTTCAGAAGACGAAATAGATCGTTTCATTGACATGATTAGAAATACCTTTATCAGTTAGATTACATGGGTAAATAGGTTACTATGGCTATCTCGAAGACAAAACGACAAAATTGCGTGATACATAAGAAGTCGCAAGTGTGTAATCAGTTGTTTTGGAACAAAAACAAGATCACGGCCGGCGGGTAGCCATTCGGATTCTCGGACAGCTTGAAACAACACTTAAATAGCGGTGCGATACTCTTGCAAAACACGTGAAGTTAATAATATTTAAAAAATACCTCATTTTTAATTCTAACAACTTCAAAGTTCCATTTGAGTGGAGTATTTTGATCATAGTTGCTACTGTTGGACTATAAAATGGTGTCGAAAATTGTCATTATTGCCTTGATTGTGGGGACCGCTAGTGCTGCTACATGGATCGGCATGCCTCCTAGGAAACCTGAAGCACTTGGTGAGTTGACTTTGCATTTTATTGTGTCAGAAACATTCTTTAATCTTTGCTAATCTTGTAGTGTTTACTTAATATCTGTTATTGTTTGAGCTTGAAATTTCATTACTTTGATGAGACCCAAATGTGAGGAAGTTGTGTTAATCTATGATTATTCATAACCCTATGAAGGATACTAGGATCTTATAAACACAAATGAAGTCTTAAAGTATTTGAGAATAAAGTTCAATTTTGTATGCAAGTGGTTATGCTTCAGTAGTGTTACTAATTATAAATGTAATCTAACAATGCAATTGCAATATAGTTATACAGTTTTATAGATGTTTGTCGTTCTTTGCGTATAGTATACTTATGATGTTTATAAGTGTTCTTTATTTTGGCTACTTTAAAAGTTATGTCTCAACCTACTAGCTATATAAGCAGTTATTTTTTTCTTGTTTAATCAATGGCATCATTTAACAATTCTGGTAGCAGTTTATGTATGATAGTAATTAGCATTCCTTTGGAGCCCAGTTCTAATAGATTATAACTAAAGATTATATGTAATGGTAGGTTTAGATAGACATTACCAATGGTAAGTATAGGTAAACCTACTATTATAGTAGGAATTCAGTTCTATGACAGTCTCTTCAATCTCCACGGAAAGATCTCAATAAAACATTCAGTCATTCAACCAATCAGCTAGGCATTAGCCGGTGCAGTCGTTTAGGCTATGAGTTAAAAGACGAATATTAATAAGCTATCTGGCTTCGAAGTTTAAAGAAATGTTAACTTTAAGCTCAAACTTTTAGGGTTTACTTTCATTTAACAAACATGATGTCTGATGTGTTTTTTTATTTATTCCAGCTCACAAAAACGGTTGTTACGTTGAAGAAATCAATGACGTTATTCCTTTTGGTGAGACAGTCTCTCCTATTGGCGTATGTTACAGCATTTCTTGTGGAAGAGTGATGGACTATGCATCGTAAGTCATTCAAACTTTACTACACTTCATTCTATTACTACATTTATTTTATTTTATTTTACTCATTTTAAGAAGGCTTACAGACTAATAACAGAATAGGTAACAAAAATATATAATTAAGTTGCTAATGATAAGCCTCCACAGATATAATATATGTGAAAGAATCTAAGAAGGACAGATAAACATACTTTTAGACATCCATAATAATCAGTACACTTAGTATGAGTTTGCTTTACGTTTAAAGTGATCGAAACGACAGCACGTTCGGCGCTCTGATTGGCCGGCTCAAATAAAACCTATTATGTATACAACGTGTAACAAAATACCCATATACATCAAGAAGCCGTGATGAATACAAGTTGAATAGAATCTCTACACAAAGTTTCAGCTTAAAATACGATTAAAAAAATTTTTATACGAAATACTTGGTATCGCATGTTTCTTGATTTTAAATCATACAAACATGTCACAACACTACAGGCATCTCTCGCTAGTATTACGAAACATTTCTTCTGTCAATCTGATTGCTTAGTACCTGTCTACCTAATTTTGAATCACGCGGCAGCGCGATTTAAAAAATTCATAACTTGGTACCATGAAAACATGAGTTTAAAAATCCCTTCTCGTATCGTTTGTTATGTTATCTAGAAGCTGTGCACTTGATATGTATACCCCCTTTTTGTTACACGTTGTATATGTATTATAGGTTACTGGTCACATTATTTTGAATTGCTGTGTTGGGAGCCATTAAAACTATCCAATTTAGTCTTTGAGTTATAATATGGTAGTATTTTAATTTCCGTCTGGTTTTGAAACGACCATACATTGATTTAAAACGTCACATGACGTCTTTGGAACTATGGTCTCTTTCAAATTACTTCTAATAATCATTTTGTTTCTTTACAGATGCGGTGTAGTCTCGACTGACGATCCCAACTGCCATGTGACTGATGAAGACTTAAGTAAACCCTACCCACATTGCTGTCCAGACGTCAAGTGTGATATCGACAACAATTTATTTTAGACTTTATCGTTTATAAGTTTAGGTTTAGTTTCCAACCGTGTTAGAATCTTGGCGTTACCAGTTTGTAAAGGGTGAATAAAGGAAAATTGTGAATTGATAAAATTGTTGAGTGCCATATTTTAATTATGAAGAATGATAATATATTTGATGTTAGAGATTTAGGTTAAGCGTTTGATGATGCAGAGAAAATATTTTTTTAAGAAGTGATAGTACATTAATTTATTTTTATAAAACGCCATGATTTTAACAGGGAGATATCTAGAGTGCAGAGTGCAGTGAATTGCACTGTGACGAATAGATGGAGTTCCTTTTCAAAGAGTTTTTAAACTCTAGAAGCTATCTTGCCACCAAATTGTTAATTTAATTTGTTTTTTATTGAATTAGAAATTAATATAAAATTTGCTTGAGTTTTATTTTGAATCTTCTATTTTTATGACATAAACTGGTAAACGAGCAGACGGATCACCTGATGGTAAGCAATCGTCGCCGTCCATTAACACCCAAAACACCAGAGGCGTTACAAGTGCGTTACCGGTCTTTTGAGGGTTAGGAATTTAAGGGTAGTTGGCGAATTTGGGATTGGAAAGGGGGGTAATTGGGCCTCCGGTAACCTCACCCACACAATGAAACAACGCAAGCGTTGTTACACGTCAGTTTTATGTGAGACCGTGGTATCACTCCGGTCGAGCCGGCCCATTCGTGCCAGAGCAAGCTCCACCACTTAACACGTTCCCTGCGACACTGTTTTTGCTATACTTTCCATTAACTGCGGTACGAGACGTATTGAACTCTATCCTAAACCAGTCATTGTGGCGGTACGAGGTCTATTAAGCCCTACCGCCTAATCCTAATCCAAATAGAAATGTCAGCCTGCGCACGACAGAGAAGTCTATGTTTTTCCTCGCCGCACTACAAGCGTGAGATAGACGAGGTGTTATAGACCCTGTTCCGCACTTACCGTGTCAATATTCGCGTTCAGCGCTCTGATTGGTTGCTTTATTCAAGCTGGCTAACCAGAGAGCCGAACGCGCTCTCGTTTGAATTACTTTAAACGTAAAGCAAACTCGTACTAAGGGTATTGGTAACAGAAGATAACGGCTGGTTACAAGGCTGGTGACCCCACAAGCTTGAGGTTAAGCGTCTGTTGAACCTTCAATTGTGTCTTCTAAAAAATGTCATACTCGGTCCTTAAATTGTAACATTTCAATAGACTAGGCACTAGATGAAAATTAACGCATGTTTTAGTATCGTACTCACACAGCCAAATCGCAAGTGTGTGTTATCCTTATCAGTTGTTTTGTTTTGGAACAAAAACAAGACCACGGTTGTCAGGTCGCCATTCAGATCTTTGGACAGTTTGAAACTGCACTTAAATTGCGGTGTGATATTCGGAACATTTAAAAATATATTTTAATTTAACAACCTTAAAGTTCTTTATCGAGTATTTTAATATTAGTTGCTATTGTTGGATTATAAAATGGTGTCGAAGATTTTTATTGTTGCTTTGATTGTTGGGACCGTTAGTGCAGCGACATCGAGGGCCAAGCTTCCTGAGAAACCTTCAGAACTGGGTGAGTTGATTTTGTTTTTTTTCATTATTATGTTATCAATGAATAACCGTAAATTGGATTACATAATTTTCTTAACTACGTTGATATGCTATTGTTTCAATTTGTATCTCAAGTAAAGCTGCACAGTTGGCGTGGTAGCTGGGCAACCGGCAGCTGTGTAACGTTTAGCAGGTTCGATTGCATTGAGGTGCAACCCTTTGTGTGATCTACAAATTGTTGTTTTAGGTCTAAGAGTCATATGTATGAGAACTTGTAGGTCAGGAGAAAATCCTAGTGCCCTACACTAGTTGTATTTGTATTTCAGAAAAAATGCCTCATAAACTGGTGTTTAATTTTGACTTATTGTTAAAAATAAAAAGATAAAAACTGATTGACAGAAATTATTTAAGAAAAATACAGTGCATATATTTGTATATATTTTTTACAGCTCACAAAGAAGGTTGTTACATCAAACAAATAAATGATGTTATTCCTTTTGGCACGACGATCTCAGCTCCCGGTGCATGTACCCGTATCTCCTGTGGCTCAACGATGATAAACTATGCAACGTAAGTAATCCATACCCATATATTATAATACATTAATGTCTATCTTATAACTATATTTAATTTCATTTGTGGCTTGCAGCCTCTTGTTGATTTTAAAAGTCAAATATATATGATAGTCAAAAGCTTTTTTTTAAATATTTTTTTTAATTGTCTTATCTGTGGCTCAACGATGATAAACTATGCAACGTAAGTAATCCATACCTATATATATTATATAATACATTAATGTCTATCTTATAAACATAATTAATTTTATTTGTGGCTTGCAGTCTTTTGTGCATTTTAAAAGTCATTTGATAGTCAAAAACATGCTATATTTTTTTATTGTCTTATACTCTATACCAGTGATTCTCAAACTTACGACCTACCTTTAGTTAATTAAACCGTTACCAATGTGAAAAATCTAATACAGAACGGTTGGTTAGTGCATTTTTTACAGACAAGGCCCCCAAATAATTTGCTTTAAACCCATATTATACAATTATATTTGCCATCCTATGACGGCAAATGAGTAAAGTAGTAATAGATAATATATGGAATACCTGATGGTAAGCAATCGACGTCGCAATAACATTATCAGCCTTTTCGATACTGGAAAATTGGGTATTGATGATATAGGGATTACGGATGATTAGAGCCTCCGGTAACCTCATCCAGAAATGCATACAAGAATTCCAGTCTCTTTTCATACTGCTTAAATTACTAGAGGCTGATTGTAAATAGAGGTGTAATTGTTCTTTCAGATGCGGCATAGTCGCGACTGATGATCCCAAATGCCACGTGACTGAGAAAGATTTAAGTAAACCGTACCCAGATTGCTGTCCTACGGTCGAGTGTGATGTTGATAACAACTTAGTTTAGACTTAATTGTTTCTATGTTTAGGTTTAGTTTCCTAAGCTCAGCTTATAAACTAATGAAGTGTGAGTAAAGAAATATTCTGAATTGATAAGTCTTATGTGCCATATTTTTATACAAAGGAGACCCTTTCAAATATTTTCGAATCATACTCAATTATATCTTACCACCAAATGTTTATTAAATAAGTTTTTATTGAATTACAAATGGTCGTAAAACATGTGTGAGTTTTATTTTAAGTTTAGTCTTCTTCTGCTACATATTAATTATTTTGCCAACTTACGTAATATAATTATACACGTGGAAGCAAAAAAACGGGTGCCACTAGCGTTTATTACATTCTGATACAAGTATTTTAATAATTGACAATGTATGTTGTATGAAAGGCAATTTAATTACCTTTAAAATAAGAGTAGTTTTTGTGAAACAAATATTTTTTAATTTAATTATAGAGGATTTTTAAAAATGAAAAATAAAATACGCTCTAGTGGTTTCGTTTCTTTGCTCCCAAGTGTATATTATTATAACCTTTTACGTGTAAGGTTGCAGCTGTTTATCTTGTACTTACGTAAAAATTGACATACACGTGTGTGTGTCAATTATTGCTTATTACCCCTACCTACATGATTTTAATACCATTTTTATATCCAGAAAACCACCGGTAAATGTATATGAAAATATAATTCACTGACTGAGTCACATTTTTATATGAACTAGGTAACATTACAACACAACAACGCGACGCGACGATAGTCATATGATTTATTTTGTTATTGAAACGACATGATTTTATCACTACAATAAACTTACAGATGGTATTACTTATAACATAATACCTATGCTTTTTTTATAACATAATACCTACTTACATTTAAAAGTGGAAAGCACATAAACTCACATAAAATAATATAAATTTAAAAATTACCTACGTACTCTAGATTCAATGCAATAAAAAAATCATTCGACCCAATTACTAAATTAACGTTTTCAAAAAGTTAACATTTCAATATGATAATGAGGCTATCGTCTATGATGAATAATTCCAGTTAACCTCTGCTTGACCCTCCAAAGATAAACGCCGTGAAGGTTGCGCATGTATCACTGATTAAACCGAATGTACAAATTGAAAACGGCATGTCATAATTTAAAGTAATGTTTCTTACTGCATCAGACCGCGAACGAAGTAATTAAGATTTATTTAAGTACCTGGTGTGATGCATACGAGCGATTTTTTTTATTTGCAATGCAATGGCAACCTGAGTAATAAAATTAAAGATAATCCATATTCCATTAATTTAGCGGTATTTAGTGGTACCGATCAATCGACATTGATACTGTGAAATTTCGTACTCTTGAGTTGCAACACTAGCGCCCATCATCATCATCATCAGCCTAGTACTGGCTACTGCTGACCAAAGCCTCTTCTCACATGGAACATTGTTTAGACATTAATCACCACGCTTCCTCCGTCCTTATACTTCGTCCTTATAAGGACGATGTTAAAAGTAAAAATCGCATAATCGCAGCGAAAGTCGCCGGTGTGCAGATGTTTTCGAATAATTAATTTCAATATGTCAGCCATCGAGCTACACTAAGACTGTTCCAAAGTTTGTTTCTATGTATGTTAAATAATATTGTTATGTTTCTATTAGTTCTCGAAATTATTACTACTATGGGAAGTCGGTATATAAATTATAGAATTTGATGTGGGTACATAATAACATAATTTAGACTAGCTTGTATTATGTGTATACTTTATAATTATAATATTACTGGACATATGCCTTTAATAAATGCTTTTACTTTGTGACTTTTTCTTTTGGTTTTTATATTTTAATTGCTTTTAATTTAAGAGAAACGACTACCCATTCAATATTTCGAATTAAGGGTGCTTTTTCAACAAAGATGTGATATACATAGTATGTAGCTATTTAATGTAATAGTTAAGCTGTGAAACTATATGACCGTTTCTACCGATACTTAGCTATGTAGTTGTGCGAGGAAGATTGAGTATAGGATGTATCGATAGTAGGAAAACCACCCACAGCAAGCATTCATAGCACGCATCCATCGCACGCATCTTTCCATATAAAAAACGTAGCTTAGCTGAGTCCGATTCCACCAGTGCTAAGCTATGTGTACCAATGAATAAGATTAGTGGAAACCAAATGCATCCACAGCAACGTAGCATAACACATCTCTGGTGGAAAAACTCTCTAATCCATTAAAGTGAATCTAATCAATTAATTTTTGTTGATGAGGACATGTGATTATTGATTAATCAGTTTATTAAAGTAGGTATATACATGGTGTAACAAAAAGGAGCCATACATATCAAGTGCACGGTTTCTAGGTAACATAACAAACGATACGGGAATGGTTTTTTAAACTCATGTTTTCATGGAACGAAGTTATTAATTTTTCCAATACATCAAATTCCAGAAACTGAACATCAATATTAGGTAGATACTGGTACTAGGCGATCAGATTTACATAAGAAATGTTTCGTAATATTAGCGAGTGATCACTGTAGTGTTGTGACACGTTTGTATGATTTAACCAAGTATTTGGTACCAATTTTTTTTAAACGTATTTTGAGCAGAAACTTTGTGTAGATATTCTATTCAACCTGTATTCTTCAGTGCTTTTTGATGTATATGGGTATTTTGTTACACGCTGTGTATACCATTGATTTGATAAGGTCTGCCTAAGGTTATTTCTTAATAGTTTTATTGACGTCCTTTAACTACGAGTTTTGAATAGTTATTCGCAGTAATGTTTTATAAAACGATTTTGCAAGTAATTTTAGCCATTACTTTGGTATCCTTAAGTTTTCGGGATATCGGGATTAATGGCCTTAGGCTCTATCTAATGAATAATCCTGATAGTGAGTTAAATCATTTGTTTATAAAAACTTGGCTCCTTCCTCCATTTCAAAAATCCCCCTATGTGGTTTTACGGAATACTTGGAGTTTAGCAAAATTAGAGTCAAATTATCTGGGGGCACGGTAGTGCCCCCGCCAAGACGAGCCAAGCGAAGCGCAAGCGCAAGGGCACTACCTACCTTTTCTCGAAGCGCTTCGTCGTATTTTTGAACCTTCATAACTTGAGTTTGGGTTATACCAGATAAACAAATTTTCAGGATATAATGTCAGTGGTAGACTTAATAAACCTCTAAAGTTTCAATTGCATAGCTCTTATACTTTAGATTTTATTGATATCTAAAATACCCCGATTTCGTCACTCACTCACTCACTCACTCACTCACTCACTGATGATCAACAAAATTCTTAAGGTACTTCCTGAAGTCCTAGAAAACTGAAATTTGGTATGTAAGCTAGTATTAGTACCCAAACAACAAAAAAATCCTAAAACTTGGAACTTTTACCCAACCCCTTAAACTAGGGGGTGAAAGTTTGTTCGAGACTTCCGCAACTTTTGACGCTAGAGGTCTGAATGCGGCCGCGGAGGGGTAAAAATCTGAAATAGGGAAACTTAATTCCCTATTTCCTGCTTGAGATCTGAAAATTGTACACAAGTACATAGAACACAAACTTTTCATCAAATCAAAACATTATCCTACCCATAAGTACTTAGATATGAATAATATTACTACACTTCACTTCGGTAAGTGTTTATTAATCAACCTATACTTTTGAACATAAGCATCGTAAGTATAGTATGCGCCAACGCCCGTCGCCTGCCCCCTCGTCCCCGCGCAGTAGCTAAAAATAATCGGCCCGTCAGCGAGCGCGCAGACGTCGTTGACGGTTGTCTCGTTGAATGAAAAATTTTCGGAATATTTCGGTGATTTAAAAGTTTGCTATCGCGGAGAAAAAAACCATTTGCCTAATATTTAATTGTTAGTAGTTTAGTAGGTAAAGGTTTAGATACTAGTGTTTTAATTTTCATTGATAAAAAGTATTAGGATTACGTTTGCAATTTTCTTATAAATTTAGTAGTTTAGTAGGTGAAGGTTTAGTTAGGTACTAGTGTTTTAATTTTCATTGATAAAAAGTATTAGCATTACGTTTGCAATTTTCTCACAAATTTAATTAAGAAATTCAAAGATTGAATAAGTAGGTATTTGCAATTAAGTAGGAAAGAGGAAAGAAGATTGAATAGATTTTTAAGCTCAAGCCCATATGACGAATAGCAAAAAGTCCGTGCGGCCGACTCGCCAGTTACGTCCAAGGTTTGCACGCCTACGAGATTATAGCGTAAAAACTCTGCTACGCGCTACGAACTACGCAGTACGAGCTATGGCTGTAGAATTTCCCCGTAACTTGAGTGTGAAATTAGGGCTTATCGATTTAGGTCTGGGCATGTAGGGTTAGAAACTTGGCTCTACACGGGATCTGATTACTTTTTGACGGTGCGAGCTATATGGTCTCGTCTTGGCAACATTTAACATGAAATGTTTTTGTGGTTAACATAGTTTGATAATTAATTATTATGTTTTTGGCGCCTCCTAGCACAGGTATTTATTTTACTTAAAAGAAGGCCTCTATGTAATGCTTATATTTTGCGTAAGTTTAAGATGTTAACGAAATAAAATTTATTTATTTATTTATTTATGTTTTTGATTGCCTAGCATTAGAAAGTTTCTGTTGTTATCCCTGTTCATCACACTAATATTATAATTATAAAAATATGTAAGTTTGCTTGGATATTTCGATGATAGTTCGATGTCAAACCCACACCCAAGAAGGCTGTAGCTTCGTTGTCGTCGTCAATCACGCTGAAACTCCTTTTTTAATGGAATAGGTGGCAAACGCGTCACCTGATGGTAAGCGATCAGTGCCGCCCATGGACACCAGAGGAGTCACAGGTGCGGTGCCTTGCCGGCCTTTTTAAAAAGGAGTATGCTCTTTTCTGAACGGAATTTGATGAAATTTGGTATACGGACAGCGTATGAGCTGGCTTAGGGGATACGATACTTTTTATCCCACGGTAACGCGATCGAAGCTACTGACAGAAGCTAGTACGGAAAAAACATTTTTTAAAAAGGAACTGCAGTTAATTTTCTTAACAGCCTCCATATTTTTACTCAAGTAACATCCCTAAAACCTTCACCTAAGTCTTAACAATTCTATGCTGAAAACCGCATAATAATCAGTTCAATCAAACGCGAGATAATTGCGCACACACACGTACATACAATGATCAAAAATGACATTTCAATAATTTGGATTGATTCATTATAATATAAGCCTTATTTATTATGTAGTAAGTACTGATTTTCTTTACAAGTTGAAGAAGATGCTTATGTGAACACTGAGAAAAGAGGATGCTACCTTGATGAACTGCAAGCATATTTGCCTTTCGATGGGAAGATACAAGTGCCTCAACGTTGTTATGAAGCTCATTGCTTTAGAAATGGTTTAAAATTTAGCGCGTAAGTTGGGAAATTATATTTCTTTTTGATCCGAAGTCCCGAAGTGCTAAACCACTACTACTAACAAATTAATATTATTCACTTTTAATGTATACTAACAAACCCATTAAGTACTATAAAAAGAGAAAATCCCAAAGTTAATGGTTACATAAGAATTTATACATCAATGAACGTGAAGTGATTATTGTCTAGGACTAATTTTATTTATTTTATTTTATATTATAACATCGGGCCAGTGCTGATTATATTTTAGATGCTATTTTATCAAATTATTCTCACTAAGTCGTACCTACAGCGCCGCGACTCGAACTATCGCGCATTTTAGCTGAGTACTGGCCTTTTTGCGCCGTGTATACTTTTATTTTATCAATTATTTATGTTTATTATTTTTGTAATCGGTGCAAATAAACTGTTTTTCTTTCTCTCTTTTTTTTAAATATTTTTACTGACACATCAATAAGAAAGTCTCATGCAGTTTAATAAACAGAACTATGACTTACTGGTTGTTCTTTTTATTTTATAGATTAATCTAGCAATATTAAATTAAGTTTTCCATCAATACGACAGTATATGTACAGCTACAGTTAAGAATTAACAATTCGTTGCCCCATGCATCGGTGCCACTCGTGGTGGATGTCTGTTTAACTCTTAGAAAACTCATCAAGTCATCGTATCTAAGCAGTGCAACCTAAAAAAGAATTTTGTATTTCTTGTTTGCAGTTGCGGTGTACAAGCAGATCATCCCGACTGTAATATCAGGTATAAGAATACCTCGAAGAGTTATCCAGAATGCTGTTCGAACATCGAATGTCTTAGAGATGTAATCGCAAACAAACGTGACACAGTTGACAATGGGAGTGAGGAATTTGAATAAAAAAATTAATATAAATAATTTGTGTTCTTCATTCATTTTGCACCTAGGACATCCACCCACAAGGTAGGTAGTTTCAGTAATAAAGCTGAATCGAAGAAATTGGTCTCAATTTCTCTTCTTTCTTTGGTCTAATTTCTTTCACTGTCTGGTGAAGTGACATGGTCAAGCAATGTATGGACTTTAAACTATCCTAATTGCTTAGGTATGCATTTTTAGGTTTAAACAAAGTATCGTCACGCCTTTTTTCTCGAAGGGGTAGGCAGTAATCCCACTGCACAAGGAACACAATTTTTCAACATTTATGTTGTGAGTCCCATGAAATAGGGGGTAAGCCTCTTGCCATACACTGTTTTTTTACCCAGTAGGTCTTTGCCCTACCCGGGAATCGAACCCGAGCCCCGGCAGTAGCACTTGCGACCACTAAACACTGACGAGCATGCATGAAAAGACTGATGACTGACTAACTGTTGTGGAAGCGAAAGAGATGTGTAAGATTCGTAGCAATTGGCATTCCATGGGAGGCAGGCGTGAGGTTATTATGTATGTCTGAAATAACATAGTTTATTCTTCCATGTAAGTTTTTAAACTAAAATCATCACTAACACTATTATTAGAACTTGAGACGGTATAATTCATCGACATTAATAAACATGGTAAATATCCCGTCTCACGTTCTAATTATTCTTCCATGTACTACAATAACCTGAGTATCACCTATATGTAATTATAATTGTGTGTAAAATTTATCACAAAATAATTTACAATATTAAGTACATACTTACCATTATAAAAGTTGTATTTTGTAAATTGAATTACAAATACATAATAAATACACACATAATTAAATTAAATGGTTGTATGTAGGTACTGTAAATCGAAATATAATAGACATGTAATACACCAGTTGCTTACTATTTGAATTCGTTGTTTCGGGTAAGGAACATATAAAATGAATTTCAAATTGTACGTTTTGGCATATATTTTTGGAATCGCGTCAGCGGCAGTCTACAGGCAAAGGAGAACACCGGGGCCGGGTAAGATCTTTATATTGTCGAAAAAAAAATTTGTACACAAAGCACTACTGGGCTTTTTTCGGTTTTTCGAAAATTTCTCAGTAGGTAGTAGCACGGAGTCAGGAAATCTGCCCGGTATATGGCAGTAGGCTCACCACATGGGACTTACAACATAAATTGTGAAAAGTGGGTGTACATAGTACAGTGACATTACATGCCATAATGTGCACCTCTGCCTACCCCTTCGGGGTTTAAAGGCGTGACGATATGTAAAAATTGTTTACTATGTACCTTGCAGTGTCGAGCAATTTACAATCTAACTACTGATTACTAACTACGACCGCTTAAAGTAGTTATTAATCATGATTACAATAAATAAATTGTAAAAAGTAGTTAAATATTTTGATTACTAACTAATAATTTTGTTTGCAATCACGATTACGAGATTATTTTTCAAAACTAAATTTTTTTAAGAGGGGAAAGTCATCCAGTTTCGTCATTACACACAAATTATAATACAATATTCCTAGATTGGTCGGAACGGTAGCTGGGAAACTGGCTACCGTGCAACGGATTCACAAATTGTTGTTTCAGGTCTGGATGTCATGTGCATGTGAAATTGTATGTTTGTAAACGCACCCACGAGAAAATCCTATTGAACGTTTAAAAAATATAAATAGATACGAATCAAAATCTTAAAATTGACTTCAGTAATCAATGTTGACCGTAAGTAGACTCATACCCCGGATCTTTAACAAAAGCGGTCCACTTTAGAATGGAGGTCACAGAATTAAAGAAACAAAATGTGGTATTTTGTTTATAATTCGTTTTAAATCCGGGGTTTTTCTAAGGAATGCGATTCCGTTAGTTTATATCTATGATTTACTTTACGATGTTGTTTTATTAAGTCGAAGTTAGATGGATAACTGTCGAAATTAATTTGTTTATTATGTAAGTTAAGGAATGTGGTCCAGAATGTGTTGTGGACGATGGTTATTTTATTTTGGCAGTTTAAAGGCTATGTTAATGCGGTCATTGTACTTTTGTGGTTGGTCGTAGTTAGGTGGGTTTACCCTTTTATGTGGTTAGTCTAGTTAGGGCTGTTACTTGCTATTAATTTAATTGATTAAATCCCAGTTAATCGGTAGAAACTGCGTCCTGTTATTTTGAAGGTCGAAATCCTACTTATATTATAAATCCGATAGTTTGCATGTTTGTTATTACTTCGCGTTAAAATGGTTGAAGGGATCGAGATGTAATTTGGAACAGGTGTTAAGTATTTGGCTGCCAATAGAAAACTGTTGAAGGCAAATCCTCCGCTAACGTCGGTCACCGATGACCACCACGGCGTTCAAAGTGTGTTCACCTGTCCCGAAAAGTTCATGTTAATTAAAGTGACCTATCTATTGATAGGGTACTTTTTATGCCACGAGAACGCGGGCAAAACCACTGGCAGAAGTTAGTTAATAATAGGTCACCATCCAAAATCTATAGCTTGACATCGATTTTTTATATTAGTTCTGTAGTTTTTGTATTATCTTAATTTATTTCTGTGCCAAATTTTATAAACATATTCATTTCTTCATGAAAGTATAGGCGACAAGCATACCGTATTTTATAATATTATTAGTAGAATGTTAGTCTTAAAGCATGCATAGTTTATACCTAAGTATTATGTCTTTCAATAATTACGTAGCAGGAAAATTATTAAATATTCCATGTTTTGATTAGAACCTTTAGTGTTTTACATAGCAGAATTTTCTTTTACGTCATTAGGACATTTTGCATAAACATCATTATGTATATATTTATGTATGTATTATGTTTTAAACCTACGAATTTGCGTAATATATACAACATACGTCATAGATTGTTATGGTTGTACCTGTTTTATGGCGCTTTTAGTGAAATTGCGTTCTTTGGGTATTTCCCAAAGCTGATGTTGATCCTAGTTTGAAGTCCTATTACTTAATTTTTAAAAAGTGTGTTTATTCAAATTATCTAGTCAGTTTCTGTACTCAAAGTTAAAATCAAAGTTAAAATTATTTATTTCAACTAGACCGAGAACACATTTTTGAACGTCAATGCTAATAATGCAATATTAAAAAAAACAAAATGTCTGTCTGTTGGTCAGTTCTCTACTGAAGCTATTTGCTCGTTCTATACTCCATAGGTTACTCTTTTTAATCTAATTTGCAATATAATTCTTGGGTACATTGTTTCGTTTAATATTTGGACCACAATATTTCATTGGCTAGTTACTTACGTAACTCATTAAAATAGTGAATTACAATACCAGTAGCAGTTTTATTTTGCGGTTTAGGCGTAAAATCGAGTGGTTAGCAACATATAAATAACAAAATAACTGGTTTGAGGTAAATACACAACTACCCGTCCAAGTATAGATGCTAAATAACAAAGCAGGGATCAACTAGTTCATACCTGTTCTTATGAATTAAAAATAAATTACTATTTTTAGTAATTTTGTTACTTTGCTTAAGTGCTTTTAATTTTGCGTTGTTGGTCAAACCGAATACGAGGTTTTCGGGCATTGATGTCAATTATTCTGATAGGACGAAGAAACGAAAAATAAAAACCTGATGGTAAGAGATCAGCGCTGCCCATGGATACCCGCAACACCAGAGGAGTCACAAGTGCGTTGCCGGGCTTTTTAAATAGGTACACTCTCTTTTCTTGAAGGTTTGTAGGTCGTATCGGTTCGAAAATACACAGCTCATTCCACTATACTTGTAAGGCTAATTAGCTAGGATAAGGGTATTTTGATAACATTCAAAACAGTATACGTACTATAAATACAACGTATACCTAATTAAAATCGTAGTTGTTATGATTCTAGTCAAATATTAAATTGATTATTGAAATTGTATCGAGTCGAGAGTTAAGTATTGCAACACTTTGTATAACAGTTTTTCTTTGACATTTGAAATGTGAACATTCGAGATCTGACGGTTGAACCGAACACTTGTACTTTTTACTTTTTTTAATAAATCCGCTTATATCGTCACAATCCTGTTTTAATTTTAGAGGTAAGGATTCGATCCTTTATCTCAGAAGTGGGATAAATCTAATACGCCTACAATTTTAAAGAAATATCTTTGATCAACGTGTTCACGTATCGCCACGTGTTTTGTGCTGCGTACGCAAGTCACTGGAGATTATCCAAGTAATGGACGCAAGCAGTAAGCGTAAACGTCGCCGTGACCGGACCAAAGAAAGAAGAACAAGGACTAGAAAGCAGCGAAGGCAACGATCGATCTATCGCGATTCTTCGTTGGAATCTCGTAGCAGTGGAAGTCGCAGTTCCCGTGAAAAGAGTACTAGCCGCCGCCGGCCGAACCGAAGTCGCAGCCACGATGGGTCTCGCAGTCGGAGCAGCAGCTGCGAGCAGCGTCGGAGTGGCAGCTACGAGCAGCGTCGGCATAGCCAGGGCGTGGACGGGAGACGCAGTAGGCGAGGCCGCAGCAGACGTCCAGAATCCAGCACGGAGCGACATACACCCCCACTTCCTGGTCACGTGAGTAATACTAATGTTCTTAATAACGACACGCAAGCGTTTCTTGCTACCTTAGTGGAAGCTTTAACCAGAAATCGATCTCAGAGTAATAAATTTCCCATGCTAGGCAATGTGATTCCAGATTTTGACCCTATGGTAAAGAGTCAGACTATAGTTATGTGGATCAATAAAGTTGAAGAATGTGCTAGGCTCTACGGTTGGGGCGATGATCAAATAATACATTACGCGCTGCCTAAACTGTCAGGAATTGCTAAAACGTGGTACCAGGCCCTTCCATCTATGTCGTATTCATGGTCTGAGTGGAAGGATAAACTGGAGCAATCATTTCCAAGTAGTGAAGACTATGCTGAGTTATTAACCGAGATGTTATCAAAACGTGCCAAATTTAACGATTCGTTAGAACATTACTATTATGAAAAAATTAATTTACAAAATCGCTGCGAAATATATGGTAGACGTGCGGTGGATTGCTTACTGTATGGGATCGAGGATCGGTCATTGAGATTAGGTGCGAAAGCGGCTAAGTGTCAGGAGCCGGAGCAGGTCCTCACGTATTTTCAATCCATCAAGCAAAATTTACGCGAACCTGATAAGTCAAGGGTGAATTTCGATAAACGTAGCAATACTAATCCTTCATTATCCAGTAATAGTTCTAAGCCAATGGGTACTAACAGTGAAACTAAGACTTCAAAGTCGAACAATATTGCGTCTATCATATGTTTTAACTGCAATGAACCTGGACATTTTAGTTCTAGATGCACGAAAAAGATATTGAAGTGTAATGTTTGTTCCAAATTAGGTCATTTGGCAATTAACTGTCCCAGATTACCCTCCGACTCGGTTAATAAAATTGATAAACCTAAAGAAAAAGACGTGATGCGTATTGAAACAAATAGCACTAATGACACTAAATATTTAATTGATCTAAAACTCAACGGTGAAGTCGTTCAAGGCTACGTAGATTTGGGTAGCCAATGTACGCTGATACGTCACAGCGAAGCTGTTAAAAGGGGAATCACGTGGACTGCTAGCAACTTACCGACTATGAGGGGTATAGGTGAGAGTATAGTAATACCAGTGGGCGTTTCAAACGTCATTATTGAAATTCAAGGTATTATGGAGGAGGTCAACGCGTACATTGTTGATGATCGTGTTATTAAATATTCAGTTTTAATTGGGCATAGTTTCACAGAGAAACCGGGAATAGTTATAACGAAAACTACACACTCATTAATATTTACTCGTGATCAGTCAGTTAAACTAGAACTAAATTTGAAAACAGATATTTTAATACCCCTAAAGAAATGTATCTATTACCCTGTTTTTCGACAAACAAATATTCTGGTATGGTTCATGTTAGTGGCTCCTTACGCGGTACCCCACAAAATGAATATTATTTGATGCCTGGTGATTATGACATGGAAAACGGAGAGGTTAGGATACTGGTGCAAAGCTTTAGTGACAGTGCGGTTTGTTTAAAAATGCATACGCTCATTACACGAGTTCTTTGTACTAGGAATAATTTAAGTATTAATTTATTGGATTTTGATAATGCTGAGACCATGGCTGCCTTCAATTGTGGCCAACAGCTTAGTGATTTTGAGATTAACCAATTAAAAGAGTTGCTCAAGAGGTATGAAACGTGTTTTTCGGATAACCTAAAAGATCTAGGACTTACTAATGTAGTTGAAATGGAAATTAAATTACGCGACTCTCAACCAGTAGTTTATCGCCCGTATAGGCTATCCTTTCCGGAGCGTAGACAGGTTCAATCTATGGTAAAAGAAATGATCGAAGCAGGCATAATATTGAGTCAAACTCGCCTTACGCTAGTCCAGTCCTACTGGTAAAGAAAAAGACTGGCGAAAGCAGATTATGCGTTGATTATCGCGCATTAAATAATAAAACAAAAAAGGAACACTACCCTTTACCCTTAATCGATGATCAGCTTGACAGGCTAACTGGTAATTCTTTATTTGTAAGTCTAGACCTTGCATCTGGTTACTACCAGATCCCAGTAGAGGCAAATTCTCAAGACAAAACTGCATTTGTTACTCCTGATGGGCAGTATCAGTTTAAACGCATGCCTTTTGGACTAGCAAATGCTCCGTCGGTATTTCAACGAGCAATGAATAAAATACTGTCTAAAGTCGATTATACAATCGTTTATATGGATGACGTATTGATTCCTTCGCGATCCTTTGATCAGGGAATGAGACGGTTAGACGAAGTACTTCAGATCGTAAAAGAAGCAGGCCTTACTCTTAAGATAAAAAAATGTAGTTTTTTCTGTACTGAGCTAGAGTTTCTAGGATTTCATGTTAGTGGAGAAGGAATACGTCCAGGGAAGCGTAAAACATTAGCAATAGAAAACTTCCCGATTCCGCGAAACATCCATGATATTAGACGATTTATCGGCCTAACTAGTTTTTTCCGGAGGTTCGTAAAGGACTTCGCCCTTATTGCTCGTCCACTAACAGATCTGTTAAAGTCTAAATTCGCCTGGAAATGGACGGAGGAGGAGTCGGAGTCATTTAGAGTTTTGAAGGCAAAATTAGTCGAACGCCCTATATTAGCTTTATACGACCCCCAATTAGAGACCGAAATTCATACAGACGCGTCGAAGCTAGGTATTGCGGGAATTCTCCTACAGCGAGGTACTGATGGCTTACTCAGGCCAGTGGCATATTACAGTCGAAAAACTACGGTAGATGAGCAGAAATTTCACTCTTTTGAGTTGGAAACCTTAGCTGTAGTAGCATCTTTAAATCGTTTCCGAGTCTATTTATTAGGACTAAAATTTAAAATAGTCACAGACTGTAATGCGCTACGTACAACCTTGACTAAGAGGGATCTTGTACCACGAATTTCTCGCTGGTGGATCCAATTTCAGGAGTACGACTGCGAAATTGAGTATAGACCGGGTTCTCGTATGGCTCACGTAGATGCTCTCAGTCGTGCCCCTGTGAGTGACCCATCAGATGTAGATACTGAGCATGTTTTCGATGTTCTGCGCGTAGACGTTCGGGACTGGGTCGCTACTGTACAAGGTGACGATAGCGAAATAAAACGTATAAAAGAAATATTAGAAGACGATCAGACTAAGTTTGTGGCTGACGTGAGTAAAAATTATATGATAAAAGGTGGTTATGTCTATAAAATTTTAGATGAAGGATTGCGATGGTTGGTTCCAAGGGGTTGTAGATGGCAAGTGTTGCGCATGAACCATGACGAGGTAGGACACTTTGGTTTCGAAAAAACGTTGAGTCGTATTAGAAGCATATTTTGGTTTCCGAAAATGCGTCGGTTCACTAAGAAATACGTCTCAGCTTGTTTGGAATGTGCGCATCATAAGGCACCCGGTGGTCCCAAAGAGGGTGTACTCCACCCAATACCTAAGTTGGAAAAACCATTCCATACAATCCATGCTGATCACCTGGGCCCATTCATTCGCTCTAAGAGAGGCAACATGTATTTGCTCGTAATTATAGACGCTTTTACAAAATTTATTAATATACGAGCTGTTAGAGATACTAAGACGACTACGGCAATCAAGGTATTTAAAGAACATTTTAGTTATTTCGGCGTTCCTTCTCGTCTTATAACAGATCGTGGCTCTTGTTTCACAAGTGCAAAATTTAAGAGTTTCATGGACCAATTAAAAATAAAGCACATCTTGAATGCAGTAGCCACTCCGAGAGCGAATGGACAGGTCGAAAGGTTTAACCGAACTATAATTGATGCTCTAAGTACAAAATGTCATGACGGAAAAGATAACTTATGGGACGAATATGTAGGTGACGTACAATTAGGTATTAATACAACTATTAATAAAACAACAGGGAAAAGCCCCTCTGAGCTTTTGTTCGGTTGTAGATTGACAAACGCGGCAGAAAACGTATTGAGTGATGTAATTGCTGAAACAACTGAACGAATCGACGGTGATGCGTTACTAAAATTGAGGTCGAACGCTAGGGAAAGGATAGAAAAACAACAGGATTATGCTAAAAAGCACTTTGATAAGCGTAGGAAGAGTCGTACAACATACAATGTAGGTGATTTAGTCAGGTTAGAGAGGACAATTATAGACAAAGATCATGTAGGAAAGTCACATAAGCTCATCCCGAAATTCCAAGGCCCCTATAGAATCCTCAAATTATTACCTAATGACAGATTTCTCGTGGAAGACACTCCAATAACAAGAAAGGGTAATAAGAGGTACGAAAATGTTGTTGCGTTGGACAAAATCCACCCTTGGATGAATTTTAAAGGTTACGCCAGTGAGAGCACTGACAGTGATCAGAGTGAGGGTACAGAAATAGAACTAGACAGAGAATAAACTATTAGTCCACATAACAGGTAGTAACAATAGTATTATTACATATTGTCGATAATAATGAAAAGTTGGGTTAGTCGACTTCCCTGATGAAAATGAGTAGAAATGCGTGTCTTTATTAAGGATATATAGGTACTTGAGCAATCAGTGCAGATAATGAATGGCATTGAGAAATCAATGTCGCACGTATAATGATTGCAAGATAGTGAGTAAGATTATAATATGTGAGCACAATTTGTCATAGAGGTCAGTGCAGATTATGAATGGCACCAAGATAACGGTGTCGCACAGATGACCAAAGATCGTGACAGATTGTGCAAGAAACAAAGAATGAGAATGCTGATACTGATTTATGAATTTGATTTTTGATAAAGATTTTGGCTCGGATAAAAATAATTAAGCTGAATTGAGATTGACTTAGATTTAACATAAATCGATGAAATTTTGATTGTGATACGATTTGAATATAGCATATTAGTTGAACAGTAAAGTAAATACAGAATTTAAGTTGTGATATGAATTATTATTGAAAATAAATTATTATAGAAAATGTCTTAATAATCAAGTCTTTTACCTATGTTTTGTTTTGTATTTTTTTTATTACCAAATTAGTTATTATTGTGATCTACACCAAAGTGAAAATGAATTATTATAGAAAATGTATTAATAATCAAGCCTTTTACCTATGTTTTGTTTTGTATTTTTTTTTATTACCAAATTAGTTATTATTGTGATCTACACCAAAGTGAGAGGACTCACTTACACAGGATGGCCGAGTTGTAAGGCTAATTAGCTAGGATAAGGGTATTTTGATAACATTCAAAACAGTATACGTACTATAAATACAACGTATACCTAATTAAAATCGTAGTTGTTATGATTCTAGTCAAATATTAAATTGATTATTGAAATTGTATCGAGTCGAGAGTTAAGTATTGCAACACTTTGTATAACAGTTTTTCTTTGACATTTGAAATGTGAACATTCGAGATCTGACGGTTGAACCGAACACTTGTACTTTTAACTTTTTTTAATAAATCCGCTTATATCGTCACAATCCTGTTTTAATTTAGAGGTAAAGATTCGATCCTTTATACTTAAGCAAAGGAAAGTTTATAATTTACCGTGTCCCAACATAAATTGATACATCAAGTAGTAGTGTTCATTATACCTAATTGATATTCATAAAGGAACATGATGAGTACGTAGCGCCTACTAGTCTTACAATTACTTAGCCATTGTTACTGGATTTTCTTGCGGTAATGGAATGAGTGTTCTATTGTTATCTTTTTAGAATTGCTTTTCTTTTAGCTAGTATTTTGAGTTGAGCAGTGTTTGGGATGATAATGATTCTACGTTTGCATCTCTGGACGTTTTAAACACACCTGTCATTTTTGACAGAGGGTTCCTAAGATTATTGAGGGACAGAGGACTCCTAAGGTGAAAGAGTATTTTTTTACATTTGATGGGTCTACGTTTGGCCACTATCTCGCCTACTGGTAAGCGAAGCCTACGATGGAGCACATCTGCCTATAAGCAACCTATTCATTTGGATCTTAAAGACACCCAGGTTATACCCTTCAGAAAACACAGAATCTAACAAATAATTCATTCGCAATTTGAAATCAGAAAAAGTAGGAACTTCTGTATAGGAAAACCTCTTAAAAAAATCAATATACCTATCTGATACGTTTTACAAATGTCATGCGCAGTCATCTTTGCAAACACCTGACCAATAAGGCAGTCACAGTTTAAAGTACAGTAAAAGAAATGTCAGACGGACAAATAAAAATCAAGTAGATATTTTATATTGTTATCCGCATGAGCCTTCTTGATTATTTATTTATTTATTTATTTATTATTTATTTATTTATTAGGACAACCAGTAGTTGTTACATTAGGACTTATATCTAAACACTTACATAATAATAAATTTAAATGCACAACATTTTAAGGTGTCGCAACATGCACTGTAGGACAACATAATGGTGACACTGTTCTCAGTTAATAGGAAAAAAAATATAATTCAAAATAAAATACAATGTGAAAATAAAATAAAACACATTCAAACAAAACAATATTAACATACCCGCAAAATTATACATGGTTAAGATAACTAAGACTAAATAATACAAATGATACAAATGAACCAAAAACCGAATTCAACAAAAAATACAAGAAAAAATTATGAAAAAAAAGGAATTAATTTAAAAATTTTAAATTATTCCTAAATAGAGATTTGCACACATATATAGAAATGAAATTTATAAGTAAAATAAAATAAAATTAAATTAAATAACAATTATATGTCAGCTGTATGACCAGTATGATCACCATGATCGCTCAATAATCCCACAACAGTCTTTTTAAAATTCGGTAGTGTGTCGGCAAAAATATCCACATCACCAGAGATTTCATTATAGGACCTAGACAGTCGAGACAAGGCAGAAAAATCCTTCAAGTTGGTCCTGGCAGGTGGTCGATGCAATAACCCAGCCCTGAGAGTCGCTTTCCTGGGAACACGAGCTGGCACACGCAAACAGAATGTCCCCAAAAGCGGCGGACAATGAAATCCGTATCTTAATACCCTATACAGAAATGTCAAGTCAAGCAGACGTCTCCGAGTTGCCAAACTATTCATCCTGAAATGCCCCAATCTGTCGCTGTATGACTTTAATTGTTTTTGCAACCCTAATGAGAAGGTGAGGTGTCTTAAAAATCTCCTCTGAATCCGTTCAATTCGAAGTTGGTGAACATTATATTGTGTCAAGGTCCACTCGAGGTCTTCACGTAGGAAAAAAACTTTTGTTGCACGAAATAAAAATGCCATATATTGAAAAAAAAACTTCCTTCTAAAAATTTGTTTACCTATCTTCTATACGTTTTGACTACAAAGAGACTTAAAATCTAGAAAATGCTATACTAGTTTCAATCCTACTAATAGTAGACATGCGAAAGTTTGTATGTTTGTTTAATTGTTACAACTTCACGTCAAAACGGCTGAAGGGATCGGGATGAAATTTGGAACAGGGGTAGATTATGGTCTGAAATAACACGTAGGGTACATTTTATCCCACAAGAATGCGGGTGAAGCCATTGGCAGAAGCTAGTTGCCAATACATCGGAGTTTGAAAGGATATTCCATATACCGTAAGACCAGTTTCCACCCCCCAAAATAAGGGTTTGTTGTGGTTATTTGGATTTCTCTGCGTGTATAAAATTGTACTGGTGTGATTGTCGGTAACGATTAGTACAGTGCCGTGTTGCGTAGATATTTGTATGAACAAAAACAACTAAGATATATTTCTAGGATACAGGTAACCATAATTATATAATGAAAAACCAGTAAAATGATCTAAGAAACTCATCAGACATCAATAAGACTACCTTAATAAGTTTTCCGATAATTTTATATTTGTGAAAACCATACGATCGTATGACGTCACCATCAATCAATCATATCTCGGAAATCCTCTTCCGTCTAACATAAAGGATTATTTACACTGATATGTGTATTTAATCATTAGCTTTTGGCAGAATGCTTGAGTTCTGAATCACTGTTGACGTTACGTCACCTCTTTGAGACCTTTTTGCCTTTTTTTACTTTATAAGGAGAATCCGTAATCGTGATAATTAAGTTGACATTACTGAGCATTCGTTCGCTGACGTTGACGTGGTTATTTTCGTGATGTGACGTTGACGTTGAATCGAAAACGGGTTTTGTCAGAATTAGTTGTTGTTTTCTGAGAAACTTGATACTTGATGGATGTGGTTACGTCAAATTGTTTTTTGATAGTTTTTTAAACCGTCATACTTTTTTGTGTTTTGTTTTTGATATTGATTGTGATATAATTAATGTAAAAAATAGTGAGGCCAGACAATATGCATCATCAAGTATCTGGTGCCTGTTTGTTCCAAAGGGCAATGTTGCTTGTTTCCAAAAACAACCAGGCAATGTAGGATATAATGCTATTACTTTAAGATAATATGAAACGGGATTTTATTAGGTATTTTTTATTAGATTAACACAATGCTCGTTATAGAGCAGTAATTATTTCATCGCCAACTACCTATTTCCCAACTTGGGTTCCCAACTATTTAGAGAGGGTATTAATTTTTCTACTTGAAGTAACACCTTAAAATATTGTTAAAAAAAGAAATAAAAAAAACCTCACGCATAGGTGGGCAGAGATGCACATTACGGGACGGAGTGTCGCTATACACCCACTTTGCACCATTTGTGTTATAAGTCACATGTCAGGGGGTCAACCTATTGCCATATACCGGGCATTATTCCAAACTCCGTGCTACTACTGAACATTTTTCTAAAATCCTAGCAATACTTTGCCTGACCAGGGAATCGAACCCGAGACCCCTTGTGCGGCAGTGCAGTCGCACTACGGACCACACGGTCAACGGGGCATTTAGCATTGTTAACACATTGAACGCCATGGTGGTCACTAGTGACCGACGTTGCCGGAGGATTTGCTTTCAACAGTTTTCTATTGGCAGTCAAAGACTTAAAATAGTAATCGTTATTATTTACAGGCAATAAACCAGGTTGCTATGTATCTTCGTTGGGTCGGTACCTAAAGGGGGGTAAGATGACCGAAGATGTCCACTGTGGCCGGTTTGAATGCCACGATGATGAAATTGTAATCTCCACGTAAGTTGTTCGTAAATTAATTTGTACTGGCTGTGTGATTGACCAGAAATATTTCTTTACATATTAAGGTTTTTGTTCTGAAAAGGACGGCTGCTCTTGCTATCAATAGCAGCCGTATATTCATTAAAATAATTAATCATTTAAAAACAAAATTTTACCAACGGATTCAGAAGTACCGCGGAATTTGCAAATGAATTTTCTGAATAATACAGCTGCTCTTACTAAAGGTACGCGTTCACAGGCCTGCATCGTACGCATCGCACGCACCGCACGCAACGGATTTTAGTTTGTCTTGTATAGAAACTCATACAACTGCGTCCACTGATCCGCATCGTTGGCAATGCCTACATGCGATGCGTACTGATGACGTCATAAGGAATGCGTAAAGAGCAGCTGTACTGTTCAGAAACTTAATTTGGAAAATCACTTCTGAATCCGCGATTTGTTATTAATTTACAATGCTTTAGCACGATTGGCCGGCTCGACCGGAGTGATACCACGGTCTCACGAAAACTGACGTGAAACAACGCTTGCGTTGTGTGAGTGAGGTTACCGAAAGCCCAATTCTCCCATCCCAATCTTCCCAATCCCCGATTTCCCAACACCTCTTAAAACCCCCAAAAAGCCGGCAACGCAAAATTAGGATACTAACTATATACCATATATCAATATATATTGTTTTATTTTTTCAGTTGCCCTCTTGTCAGTACTGATGATCCGCATTGTAAAATACTGTCGTTTGAAGGAAAAAATCTGGTGTATCCATTCTGTTGTCCCCGTGTTACTTGCGATGGTGAAATGAAACAAGAAGAGTACGACAATAATCGTAAAAGGCTTCTCTCTTCTGTATTTTAAGAATCAACGGTAAATATGTATTACCTACAAAATTCTAAAGTGCATATTCAAGAAATAAAATTGTGTCATTAAGATTGGCAAGTTTCAACTTTATTTGTATCAATATACTGGTTATTTTAGTTATTTAATATATAAAATGTCCGTGTCACAATGTTAGTTACCGTACTCCTCCGAAACGGCTTTACCAAATTTTAAGTCTAAGAATCGGCTACTATCTATTTTCTAGAAATCATTTATAAAGGGTAAAACAACGTATGCCAAGTCAGCTAGTATTGTATAAATTTGTTTAGATTTAATTTAATTTTAAATATTAAATTTCAAATAACTTAATGCCCACTTCAAAAAGTAGGAGTAGGAACTGGGTGGTTATTAGTCAGTGAGAGTCTGACACTCCCCCTTGCCTCACCCAAGGTGGGACAAGTCTTTGAATGATTTCCGCCCCTCCCCCTAAAAAAGGAAATTATAATATTTCTTTTAGACACCGCTTACCTTATTTTCTTAACAAACTTTAATATAAAGAGCATTCATATTGTTTCTTTCGATAACGAATTTTATTACTCATACAAATAAAGCTCAAAGTGCTATGCAGTTCATTTCTACACAATCCCAGCTGTAATGCAGTGACGTCATCATTAGCAGATTACATCTGTGGCTCTAGTGAAAAGGGATGTAAGTCTAAAAATGCAACTTTACAGGAGACGCAAAAAACGCTCCGCGCGATGTTTCAAAATTTGTAGCGGTCAAACTGCTGCCGAATTAAATACATGTGATGTGTTTTATAGGTAAACTTTTTATGCTCTTTGCTATTATGGAGTCATTTTTTACGTAAACTTAATAGTTTCCGAAATAGTGACTTATACCAACCACAAAATGAATGCCTTAAGGGTATAAAATAAGTTATACCCCTTTACATTTAAATCAAAAGTTTATTTACACAAGTGAAAAAGGATACGCATTTGGAATATTTTTTATGATAACTAAGTAATTCAATGGAATAATAAGTGATTAACTATCAGAAACACGTGTATTTGTTATAAACTTACCATCAACATGATTAAAATTTAAAAAATATGAAAAATAGTTACTTATTCCCTTTTTCACATTGATTACAGACAAGTTAAGGGGGACATAAAGACTTATACGAATCATTTTGTGTAACTTATATCTAATTTTGGACACAAGTAAAACTAAAAAAATACTTTATAGTGTTTTTTTAACACAAGTAAAACTAATAAATTACTTTATAGCGACCAGCCATTCAAAAACGAAATATTATTTACTTTAAAAAATACCCCTGGGAAACGCTGCAAAAACCTTTGGCGTATAAAGTGGATCGGAAAATTGGTCTACTTATACAACTAATACTGAGTCATTCCCGCTCGTCCACACCCTGTCTGTAAAGTAATTTTCATATTTTCTTGATTAACTCTTAGACTACACGTGAGATGACGGGGTGCGGACGACTAGGAACAATGCGTTCTATACGTCCACAGAGTAGATGAACAGAACGCAACATTCCCAGTCGTCCGCAGTGCGGACGAGCGGGAAAGACGCCTAATACTTAGTGATAACAATAATAACATAAAATAGGTCCGCAAGGCAGCTTGTGGCGAGCTGTTGGGCATTGGCGACTCCACGGACCTGACTCCCGGGAGAGGCCCTATTTTTAGGGCGGCCGTACACGGACTGCTCGAGCAGTTAGCGGCTGAGCGACATACACGGACGGCTCGAGCGGTCGGCGTCGACTGCTCGAGCCGTCGGTTGTTGACTGCTCGAGCAGTTGGGTACATACGCTACCCAACTGCTCGAGCAGTTGATTTTCTTTTGTTTTTTTCAGCAGACGCCGCGAGGCCGCAAAGGGCAGGGGAGGGAAGTCGGAGAGCTGTCGACTGCTCTAGAGCAGTCAACGGCTCGAGCCGTCCGTGTATGCCTCGCAACTGCTCGCGAGCCGTCGACGGCACGATGGAATTTCATCGTGCAGTTGACGGCTTGAAGCGGTCGCGACTGCTCGAGCAGTCGTGTGTACGGCAGCGAATGAATGGCTATAGTTCATCGCGCAGTCGCGGCTTCAAGCAGTCGGTTATAACTGCTTGAAGCCGTCCGTGTACGGCTGGCCTTAGACTCCGGTTAGTACCTGCGACTAACCGGAGAGGCCTCTCCTACCTCATTCTTGCCTTAACCGGCTGGTTTGAGTGGAGATTCGCAAGAGTGGAGTTGCCTTCAACTCCAACTCGGGGAAGGATGTATCCCAGTAAGATGCTGGTAGGGGTCTTGACCATACTTCCGGGATTGCTCTAATAGCCGTGGGATGCCTCTCCTTCCTCAAGTAGCTCAACGTATGTTGCCCCCTTGTCGCTACATGCTAGCCGTTTTCGGGGACCCAATAATTGAGTTTGAGAGTCACCCCCTGCCTGTTTATCCGTATGTATCAATATTGGTCAGGGGCAGGGGCCTTAGTATCCCATAGTTAACCGGTTAACTATTCCACAGCCACCCACACCCATATCCCTATCATTTCTTTTTACCATATCTTACAATAGTCCTGCATCAACCGGGGATTGTCCTTTGGTGTATTTCCATAGTGCATACAGGTATAATCGCCGGTTGATGTCCCATTACATTTAGATTAAAATTTTTCAACGGGCCTCCGCGAGTTGGCTTCGGCTCCTCGTATGCCTTCTAAAGGTCCGGGACCCTGTGGTCCCGAAATAGGAAAAGAACAAAAATAAAATAGTAACAATTAATAAACGGAATAACAAAAAAAGCACCGAGTAATAAGTAAAATAACCTATGTCAACAAGTTACGACTCTTTACAGGAATAAACACTTATCATTCGTATTTAATTTTATTATTGTAGGAAATATTATTAGAACAGAGACTAGAAACTCAGTGTAAAAGGGTACATGTTGACTAAAATCCATACAATTTTATGATAACATTGAAATAATCGACTAAAATAAGTGGAAAAGGATACAACTCACTCGCGTAATTATCGATTTTCAAAAATAATAATCAATAAACGGAAAAACAATAACAGCTTTGGTTTAGCAAAAAAAGCATCGAGTAAATCGAGTTGCAGCGCGCTCCCCACCCAACCGCACTGTACCCCGAATCGTCCATTCGTAATTTTTTTCACGTAAAATGAAACATACTCGTAGGATATAAATACAGTTAAATCGATTTAAATTGATTAATTTCAATATTAAAAACGTGAAAACAGATGTCAACAGACTTGTTTTTGATTTTTCTGTTTTATGTAGGTGAAAAGAGATTTATGTCTAGTAAAACCATTATTCACTAAACATTTTTTAAAGAACAAGTACACTTAAGCCGTTTTACGCCAAATAAAACGAAACGCTGGAAATCTATAATTAGTTAAATTCCTACTCACAAAGTAAAGATGTCATAGTTCTGTATAAAGAAATTTGAATATACTTATACCCGAACTTTCCATTTTTTTTTGTTTGAGTTAAACCCTTTTGCACACAGTAACTTCTTTATTTTTAGAGATAGGTTAGATCCGTTTTCACCAATCGATAGAGCATTTTTTTCTGAACACTTTGGTGTACTTAACTCATTTTCGCCAAAATCGGACTTATACCCCTTTTCACTAGGGCCACAGACATGGCACTGTTAGGCGTCTGTGTTAAAGAGATTCGCAGGTCAATGACCTGTAAGTCTGCGAAGATATTGTAACATGTGATTATATAGAATTTGTGTTAATTATAAGGATACAGTGAACCAGAGGTTAACGTTCCCACTCCGAATAAGGATGCAGGTTCGAAACCTAACAAAAACAAAGTGGTTTTTTGGTAGTCTATACTTAGGTAGGTACTAATTAATTGACGGTTAGCGCGGTGGTTGGGCAACCGGCTGCCGTGCAACGTGTAGCGGGTTCGATTCCCACACTGAGCTATTTTTTGTGTGACCCACATATTGTTATTTCGGGTTTGGATGTCATGGTGTATGTGAGCTTGTATGTTTGTAAACGCATTCACGACATATGAAAAAAGTCTAGATAAAAACAACGTTTTATAAAAAAAATACACAAAGAAGAAAGACTTTTACTTGACGAGACGTTGATTGCACTACTAGTATAGGTATAACAAAAAAAAAAACAGGAAAAATATATAATTTAATGATGTACAATTATTTTACTGACTGACAACCAATCTCTGTCAGTTGTAAACATCTTACGGAAGTTTTGATTACAGAAGATATAATTATAACATGAGCTCAAGAATTTTGATATCAGGTCCATATAAAATAGGTCATATACTTATTATATTTTATTTCTATCTCTAGTAACCTAGATAGTAGCAAAAGTTGACTTTATAAACATGTTTTGCTACTGAGAAACGTCTACATAAATTATATGTACTCTGTCTGTATAAATATACGTAAAAATTATTAACGAATAATATACACATATTGAATGAACTACTTACATATGTATTTAACATGACAGATAGATAGATTAGTGTTTATTGTACACTATTAAGAAAAAAACATATAAACAATAATTTAATAATGTGCACAAAAGCTCAAACTCAAATCATTTATTTCATTCATGTGTATACATTAGAACATTAGTTTCAACATGAAACCACATTATAGTCTTATCACTGATAGTGATTTCTACCAGACAACCTTTGGATGGACATATTGCAATAGAAATATTTATATGGGATGTGTACTCCGTCATAAGAAGAAAGAAGTTAAAATAATGTTCATTAATCACATATTGGTTACATAACAAATATTTTATTTATACACATAAACTATACACACAAACATTGCAATAGCGGACTTAATAATTTCTATTAAAAAAAATCGGACCTTTTTTGGAAATATATTACACTTTCCATGTTTTTTTATTGTATACAATTTAGTTACACAGATTCTTACATACTGTGTGACAGTAACAGTAGTGACATCTATTAGGAGAACTAAGCACTAGCGTTTCTGATTATCACACTGCTTGAAGCATTTTCACTTATTCAACAAATAAATCACTAGATTTCATTTTCATCACCGAAGCCATTAAAATTTTCCGTATAACACATCATGGCTCCTTTCCTGCCCTTCAAGTCATCAACATTAGACGTGAACTTCGCCAGTTTCCTTTGTGGCTCCACATTCTTCGCAAACACGTAAGCAGCGTTCGGTTCTGTCTCCGTTCTAGAAGACTCTTTAGTAATGTAGTGGAACATTATGAAGTAGTTCTCATTAATAATTCTTACTACTGCATGATCATTGACTTCCTCATTACCACACTTGCATCCCATCTCTAATCCTGGCATCACTTCTTCGGGAGTCTCCACAACTCTCATCGGCATGGAATACCGCTCCAATATTTCCCCTTTCTCCGAGGTCATTGACACTTGCACGGGAATCGCTCTCCTTCCATCGGCGTAAGAGCATTTGATGCTCACAGGACTCTTAGTGAACGAGAAACGAATGCAGGTAGGCTGGTGTGAGGCGACTGGGTAAAATGCCACCATTGTCCAGTCCCCATAGATGTTCCTGATGTTTGCTTGACTGACACTCAAGAAAGTGCAAAAGAGGATTATTTTCCACATTTTTGTAATATTTCACACGAGAACTGATGTAAATGCTTGTGCTTTAGAATAAAGAATGTGTACTGACATGTATGGGATGCGACCTTTGGCCGTTCCTGATAATTGTGTATTAAATAGAACGTGTGGGAGTGAGATAGCGGTGTTTGTTAGCTGTTATTCGCGTGCGTCCACAGTGACGTGATTTTATGTAGAGCAGTTTATGGAACGTCGGTTAATGATGTCCTGTGTTGCTAAAGTCGTTGGCTTCTGTTTCTATTTAGGACAGACTACACGCACAATCTTGAGAACAGAGAGAACCCAAAAGTTTAGCTTCTTCACATATTCTGTAAAGCAATGTTATTTTTATTTTATTTAACTTGAAATATTGTACTCGAGTATGTCTTAACACTACGACCAATCATTGAATTGCAACGCAGTTTGGGAACGCAGCTAACTGCGTGCCCAACAAAGGGTTGATCCTTCAGGTTAATGATCATGATCAAGCCTACTTAAAATATTTCAAGTAAATTATTTGGTTTCTAGTAACTTACCGCAAACCTAATCAAACCTATAAACTACGACATTCTATTTTTATCAACTGTTATATTAATAAGCACTGCTCCACACATATCTATATACATATATAGTAGGACCAGTGTGTATACATCACTATTAGGCGTGGATAAAGCATTACTTCATAGGATGTAGTGAGTAGGTAGACACATAATACGTATTATGTTTGGGACATACATTCATTAAAGATTTTATTACAAAAGTAATTTTGTACTTTAACGCCATGATTTAAGTGCCGTTTTGGTTTACTTACGCATTTTTTTAATGTATGTAGTTTAAAAAATCTCCTAATTGCTTCTAAGTTCTGAGATTTGAGTTTCAATCTCAAGATAGATAAAATGTTTGTCAAAAAGAACAAAATAAGTGGGTAAAACAGTTTAAAGAAATAATTTAATACTATATTCGTGGCTATGAAATAAAACAACATTTTTGGTAACATGTAACAACATTAAAATCATCTTTGTCTATATCAAACTTTATTAGCAGTACTGAATCCGTGATAATTCTCCTTGACGCACATCATGCCACCTCGCCTCCGTTTTAAATCTTCAATGGTCATCATAGCTTGAAGTAACTCACTCTCCGACACAACGTTCTTCACAAAAAGGAAGGCAGCATTCTGTTCTACTTCGGCATTAGAGGTTTCTATGAAAGGCTCGTTATCGTGGAACATTATGAAGTAATTGTCATTCACCAACCTTATAACTACATGGCCTCGAGTTTCCTGATCTCCATACGTACAAGTCATGTTCAGAGCCGGCATCACTTCATCTGGAGTCTCCACTATCATCACCGGCAATGGAGAATTCTGGATTATCTGACCCTTATCCGTCATTATCGTCATTTGCATCAGTGTAGCATTATTCCCATCAGCGTAAGTACATTGCACATTGTCAGAGGTAGGAGAAAACGAGTACTGGATGCAAACGGGAGCGTAACTCGAGACAGGATAGAAAGCTGCTTGGTACCACTCTCCGTAGAAATTTTCTAATTTCGTCGCATGAACGACGGTTACAAAATACAGGGTGATAAGTTTCCACATTTTTGTCACTTTAGCACTTGTATCTTTGAGTCTGACACTTATACTGGTTGCAAGTTAGGACGCCTGCGTTTATATTTAGATCACACTCGACTGCAGTAATCGCAGTGGACCTCTGATGCGTTGATCTGTTGTAGATTGTAGATATAAGATTCCTTAAGGTCGTGTAACGGCTTTGTAGTTTATAAATACAGTGATGATTGTTCTTGACAAAACTCAGTAGGAATAATTCTTACACTGAAGTCCTGAATCTATCATACAGTTTAAAGATTAAACCTAATTAATGAATCAATCTAAACACATACGAATTTTGCGATATTTGCAAACTCAAAATTGGTCTGAATCAAAAGATCATGTTACTGTGCACGTGGTTACAAATGCAACTGCAGAGCTTATGTAGTTACTGGATTTTCAGGTAAATCCATCGTTTTCGAGTAATACTCGGTTGTTTTCGAGTAGTACTCGATTGTTTTCGAAAAACTTATAGTTTTTCGGGATAAAAAGTACCCAGTGTTATGCTTAGGATATTAAAGTATAATTATACCAGGTTTTATCGTAATCAGACCGGTAGTTTTGCGTGATGCGTGAACATACAGACAGACTGATAGACATAATAAATATTTACTTTCTTACACTTCCTACTATTTATTTTTTTATATTTTCAATGTACAGAATTAACACTTCTACAGTTTTATTACATGTATACCGAAGATTACTAAAAAAATATTCCTAAAACAACAACCGCAGATTATACGGACTTTAATCCGAAACCTTGCTCAGGTCTGATGGTCAAACTGGTTCAAGGGTTGGTCTTCATTTGAGACTAGTATCTTAACGTATTTGTCAACAATATATCGCCTTGTTTCGCACATGACACGACCTCGTCTACCAATAAATAGTATCAAGGCAGACCTTCCTATCGTGTGGCCTTAGGTCAAGTTAACGCTAGAACAATTGATTAACTAGCATCTAGCCCAGTTCTGTATGTACTAGATTGTTGAAGCATATGTATTTTACATAGTATCATGTCTCTTGCCTCTAAAGAGAAATTTAAGCTTATTCAGATTATATGAGTGACTCGTTGTACACAACGCTCTTGACTAAGACTTAACAAGATTAATTCCTGCAATGGCCTTGAAATTTAGACCCCAGGGCAATCAGCCCAACTAAGGCAACCTTGCTTGATACGTTGCTTGATCTTAGGTTTGATTCAGGGGTCGGGCATAGCATTACTGGGTATTTTTCGGTTTTACGAAAATTTCTCAGTGGTAGCACGGAGTCTAGAATTGTATCCGGTATACAGCAATAGGCTCGCCCCCTCTGTTACATGGGACTTATAACACAAATGGTGAAAAGTGGGTGTCCCTGTACAGTGGCATTACGTGCAGTACTGTGATTACCCCTTCTGGGATAAAAGGCGAGACGATACACATTAAATTTAAAAACAGGTTTAACATTCATACTTCCCACGAGTTTCTTAAGGAGCCAATTTCAGTACTTGATGGTTGGGTTTTTTGGCCTAAAGATTTTTGGACAGATTCTGGTAATTCATTTTAAAAGTTCGTGTGGGATTTTCGGTTCGATGCCAGACTCGCACATCTATTCATGTATTTGATTTTGTTAATTTATACTCGTCATCATCGTATATGAATCGTAGTGGCCAAGAGGTCTAAGATACCCGTTTCTTATGTATAGTATCGTGGGTTCAAAACCTACCAACGGCAAGAACCAATGTGACGTTTTCCGAGTTATACGTGCTTTCTAAGATTATTTAGACCTCACTGACAAATGGTGAAGGAAAACATCGTGAGAAAACCTGGGTTTATAATTTCTTATTATAAGATTAAAATCGCCAATCCGCATTGACTAAGCGTGGTGATTAATGCTCAAACCTTCTCGGTGTGAGAAGAGGCCTTTGGTCACCAGTGGCTGCTTATAGGCTATTGATGTGATACTCGTCATCTACTATGATCGATCGATGATAACGACAAGTTAATAATATACTCTTGCTTTCCCTTTAACGTCAGAGCTGTAAACTTATATTCTTCTAATTGAACTAAGGTTATCATGAGCTAAACCCCTGACAATGACACTTTTGTGGCGACACCGACAAGTAACAAGTGACAGATGTCGCACATAGACTATCGACAAGCAAAAATCAACGGATGACGTCATAAATATCCTGCATCGCACATACGATGTTTACATGCGAATTAACACGGATAGAAAATCCCAACGAACAACAGTTGGGCAGTAAGCCCGCCAGGCTGATCACCTCGCCTGGTCGGAGGATCCTCCTTTGCTTAGGGAACTTTACTCGCTGTTCCCTAAAGTGGTGACCCCGACGTGATTGAAACCAACCTTCACGGAGCAGATCAGCACCGTCATCCATATCGCCATCTCCCTCACCCATCACTTCTCCGCTGAGCGGTAATCAAGTCGCAGCCAACCAGCATCCTCGGCCTCATCAGGGACCACCACACGCTACATCGAAGATATGCAGCCTGGTTCTTCCCTACGGCCTCATCAGCGTCTAGGCACAGCACTCTGCACACGGTCTGAGGACGTCTTCCTCCCGTCTACGCAGACGCCAGCCACTACGCACCTACCCTCGCAGCATCAATTCCCCGACTCACCGTGGGACACTGCGAGCTTCACTACTCCGACTCACTGGAGTATCACCCTGCACCGCTCACCCGACTCACTGGGCATTCAGCGGCACAGTTCCGACTCACTGGAACTAGGGACATTCAACACTGGCTCTGGCACCGCTCATCTCAAGCATCGACAGCCGTCTCAACAGGATCGACCTCCGGTCTTGGGGGGGAGTGATGTGGCGACACCGACAAGTAACAAGTGACAGATGTCGAACATAGACTATCGACGAGTAAATCAACGGATGACGTCACAAATATCCTGCATCGCACATACGATGTTTACATGCGAATTAACACGGATAGAAAATCCCAACGAACAACAGTTGGGCAGTAAGCCCGCCAGGCTGATCACCTCGCCTGGTCGGAGGATCCTCCTTTTCTTAGGGAACTTTACTCTCTGTTCCCTAAACTTTGATATCCAAAGTAAACAAAATGCTGCTAAAGTTTATATAACAACATTCATTATTTTATACACAATTATGCGATAGTGATAGTACCCAAGTGGCTGGTAACGTGACTCTAGCCTGGGTCTAGTCAGTTATTTTTTATGTTAAATGGGCCGACGTTTGGCCGCTATCTCGCCTGATGGTAAGTGATGATGCGGCCTACGATGGAGCACGTCTGCCCATAAGCAACCTATTCGCTCGGGCTTCGAGGACACCCAGGTTATACCCATCAGGAAACACAGACTCCGGCAGGGAGTTCCACTCCTTAGCAGTTCGCACAAGGACGGTTGTTCAATAAAAAAAGGATATAAAGGGTTGATGTTGTATATGTAGGTAGTGAGAGTGAAATGGTTAAAATTAATCCATAAAGATATTTATGTCTACTATTATAGGTTCATTTTCCAAATCTTAGGGTAAGGATTTCTGGGCAAAGTAGAATTTTGGATATTTAATTTTTGAAGGCACAGTCTTAATATACCTATATATAGTTTGGAGATTTTCGTCAGTTTAGCTACCTATAGGGAACTGTACCCTTAGTACGAGATTGCTTTACCTGAAACGAAAAGGAAACGAGAGCGCGATCGGCGCTCTGATTGACCGGTGCGATTGAACCAACCAATCGTTAAATGTGAAACAAACTCGTACTAAGCCTACTCTTAACTGCATCTTAATATTACCGTTTGAAAAATATAAAGTGTGAGGTTTAGTTATGAGTAAATAACATTATTCAGATCACATCTAAATCTGATATTCAATAATCGGTAAGCCTAGTATGTAATTTAAATTTAGATACACGGTTGATAAGGTGGCTGGGCAATTGGCTGCCGCGCAACGTGCGGCAGGTTCGATTCCCTCACGGAGCAACTCTTTGTGTGATTCACAAATTGTTGTTTCAGGTCTAGGTGTCATGTGTAGGTGAACTTGTGTGAGTTGTTTGTAAACGCACACACGACCTAGTGTAGGGCAATGTTTTTTAAACTGAGATAAAATGAGTATTATTTTTAAAACAAAACGATAACTGAACAATAACTTTTGCTGTGTAGATATGACGGAGGTGAGAGGATGAAAAAGATGTAGCTTAAATTGAAATGAAACAAAATTGTAAACGATTTAAAGTTAATAAAAAAAAAAACACTCGATACCATACTGCATTCACACATTTTTATTCAAGAAATAAATAATTTAAAATTAAGCCTCATTCTTTTCGAATCCACCATAATTCTCGGTAGCACACATTTGAGCACCTCTTCTTCCTTTCAACTCCTCAATACTGAGCATCACTTTCGTCAGATCTTCTGCAGACACCACTTTCCTTCCGAAGAGAGCCGCATTATTTGGCTCCGTCTCCGATAGAGTATAACTCATGGATTCAGGGGTTGGAAAGTAAAGTATAAAGTAATCCTTGTTTATTACCCTTACGACGCCGCTTTCACGCATATTGACACCGGCGCAAGTGACGGTCAAATTCAAGGCTGGCATTATCTCGGCTTGAGTGTTGACGACTAACATTGCCATCGGACCTTGATGGAGAGGTTCTCCTTTATCAGTTATCGAGCTAACTCCAACTATTGTGGCGTTGCTTCCATCGGAGTAGGTGCAATGAGGCCCGTCTGGAATCTCAGCGAAATTGAAATGTATACAAATAGGAACGTAGGTAGCAACTGGGTAGAATGCTGCTTGGATCCAGTCCCCGTAGATGTCCTTGATGTCAGCCGCCTGCGCGACGATGAGGAAGGCCGACAATGTCACAATCTTCCACATGATTAGTACCGTTTTCGACTTCTGTTACACTTACACTGATAGAGAGTTGCGACGCCTGCGCTTATATTGGCATCGCTCTCACGTGAACCCGTTTCTGATAAATCCTGTTACATGTAAATATTAATTATCTCGTTATTATGTTGATACACAGAGTTCATGGAATATTTTGAATCATCTTTGTTAAAAGAAGGTTCTGTGTTGTATATTTTTGGAACTGCCGAGCAGAGCAACATTTTATTATAAGAGTAATGTTGGGAATTTGGCTTGTTCTCCATTTGCATACGAATTTATATTTTGGAATTAATAATTAGATTCACTAAATAACTTAAGGATTGTCATATAATTTCAAAATGGTGTATTCAAATAATTTTTATTATTTCATTTCGTACATACCTACATTATATTTGCCTTATATTCTTCTCCGAACCCCAATACTAGCTACGATAATTCACATTATATTTTTACCAAACAGAAAGTTATTTAAACCCTTTTCTTATCATATCGTCCATAATTCTATGTATAACACAGTTGAACACCTCTTCTTCCTTTCAACTCCTCAATGCTGAGCATCACTTTCCCCAGCTCAGCTGACGATACCACTTTCCTTCCTAAGAGATACGCTTGATTTGGTTCCATCTCCAATTGAGTAAAACTAGTGATATAAGAGTTTGAGCGGTAAAGTATAAAGTAATCCTTGTTTACAATCCTTACGACATCATTATTACGGAGAACGACATCACCACACTTGGCAGTCAAATTTAAAGCTGGCATCACCTCAGCTGGAGTGTCGACGGCTAGCAATGCCATAGGATCTCGATCCGGAAAGTACACCCCTGCTTTCAAACCAATACCAACACTTAATATTGTAGCATTGCTTCCATCGGAGTAGGTGCAGTGAGGCCCGTCTGGAAGCTCAGCGAAATGGAAATGTAAGCAAATACGATCGCTGGGACCAACGCCGTAGAATGCTGCTTGGACCCAGTCCCCGTAGATGTCCTTGATGTCAGCCGCCTGCGCGACGATGAGGAAGGCCGACAATGTCACAATCTTCCACATGATTAGTTCCGTTTTCGACTTCTGTTACACTTACACTGATAGAGAGTTGCGACGCCTGCACTTATATTTGCATCTCCCTTGATTAAACACGTGTCGATTATCTGGTTGTTTGGAATTACCTAATGGCCATCACGTTCGCCCCATCGCGACATCTTAGATAGACTATATATATATCTCAATATACTCTATATATCTATATATCTCAACTCTCTACCTACTATATATCTCAATACTCACCTCGTGCCAAGTAACTGAAAATATAAAAGAAAAACTAAATTCCTTACTTACCTCCACATTTAACTGGATGGAAAACCATAACTTGGAAATAAACTTCTCCAAAACCAAATTAATTACCTTCCACCCCCATCAAAAAGCCCCAATAAAACTAAACTACTCTTATAATAACACAAAACTAGAACAAGTTAACGAATTCACTCTCCTCGGTTTAACAATAGATACACATGTAAACTGGAAAGCACATATACAAAAAATTAGAGCGAAACTTTCAAAATTCTCATACGCATTACATGAAATCAAAAAAACCACCAACCTACAAACTGCACTAGTTACATACTATGCCTACGCCCAAGCGTGGCTTAGTTATGGCATCATATTATGGGGAAATAGTACCGACACACATACCATCTTTACCTTACAAAAGAAACTGATCCGGATAATAACCAATATCGAACAAACAGACAGCTGCAAACCACATTTCCAAAAACATAAAATTCTCACACTTACCTGTTTATACATCCTAGAAATATGTAAATTCGTCCGACTTCACCCAGAATTCTATAATGCCAGACAAGATATTAAAAATAATATAGTCTACGACACAAGAATAGATTAAATCTACCTACATCCAACCTAAAAATACACTCTTCCGGTCCGTTAATTATGTCAATAAAAATATACAACAACTTACCTAGAATGCTCAAAGATGAAACTAAAACCTCTGTATTTATAAATAAATTAATAACTTTCTTACACTCCAAATGCTACTATTCAATAAATGAGTTTATGGACGATAAATCAACAAAACCCGCCTTCTGGCGCAGTCAAAAAAAATAACATACACACACACACACACACACACACTCTCTCTCTCACACACACACACACACACACACACACACACACACTCATAAGTAATCACCTACAAAGTATAATTTTAAGATCTCAATAATTATAATTATTTAAGCCTTTTTAAACTAAGACCCAAACTCTCTCTCTGCCGCGCAACGTGTGGCCACTCATTGGATGATTTAGTTCACACACACACACACACACACCCTCCCCCCTCTCTCTCTCTCTTACACACACACGCATACACACACACTCATAAGTAATCACCTACAAAGTATAATTTTAAGATCTCAATAATTATAATTATTTAAGCATTTTTAAACTAAGATAAACTATAATAATATAAAATTATATAATTATTAAGCCTAAATTTTTATATCTTTAAAATTGCTGTGCCCAAACTGGGTCCATAATTGTTACTTTTACCTTTAAGAACATCTATGTACATACATTGTGGAAAGCAAATAAATGAATATGAATATGAATAGACTGCACGGTTGATAAGGTGGCTGGGTAATTGGCTGCCGCGCAACGTGTGGCGGGTTCGATTCCCCCACGGAGCAACTGTTTGTGTGATTCACAAATTGTTGTTTTAGGTCTAGGTGTCATATGTATTGACACTCCCTCCCGCCTCACCCAAGGTGGGAGAAGTCATTGGATGATTTCCCCCTCAAACAAAAAAAGGTGTCATGTGTAGGTGAACTTGTGTGAGTTGTTTGTAAACGCACCCACGACACGGGAGAAAATCCTAGTGTAGGGCAATGTTTTTTAAACTGAGATAAAATGAGTATTATTTTTAAAACAAAACGATAACTGAACAATAACTTTTGCTGTGTAGATATGACGGAGGTGAGAGGGTGATAAAGATGTAGCTTAAATTGAAATGAAACAAAATTGTAAAAGTTTAAGTTAATAAAAAAAACACTAGATACCATACTGCATTCACACATTTTTATTCAAGAAATAAATAATTTAAAATTAAGCCTTATTCTTTTCGAATCCACCATAATTCTCTGTAGCACACATTTGAGCACCTCTTCTTCCTTTCAACTCCTCAATACTGAGCATCACTTTCGTCAGATCTTCTGCAGACACCACTTTCCTTCCGAAGAGATACGCTTGATTTGGCTCCGTCTCCGATTGAGTATAACTCATGGGTTGAGGGATTACAGAGTAAAGTAAAAAGTAATCCTTGTTTATTACCCTTACGACGCCGCTTTCACGGATATTGATACCGGCGCAAGTGACGGTCAAATTCAAGGCTGGCATTATCTCGGCTTGAGTGTTGACGACTAACATTGCCATCGGACCTTGATGGAGATATTCTCCTTTATCAGACATCATGGTAACTCCAACTATCGTGGCGTTGCTTCCATCGGAGTAGGTGCAATGAGGCCCGTCTGGAATCTCAGCGAAATTGAAATGTATGCAAATAGGAACGTAGGTAGCAACTGGGTAGAATGCTGCTTGGATCCAGTCCCCGTAGATGTCCTTGATGTCAGCCGCCTGCGCGACGATGAGGAAGGCCGACAATGTCACAATCTTCCACATGATTAGTACCGTTTTCGACTTCTGTTACACTTACACTGATAGAGAGTTGCGACGCCTGCGCTTATATTGGCATCGCTCTCGCCTGAACCCGTTTCTGATAAATCAGTTACATGTAAATACTATCTTGTTGTTATGTTGTACACAAAGTTCATGGAATATTTTGAATCATCTTTGTTAAAAGAAGGTTCTGTGTTATGTATTTTTGGAACTGCCGAGCAGAGCAACATTTTATTATAAGAGTAATGTTGGGAATTTGGCTTGTTCTCCATTTGCATACGAATTTATATTTTGGAATTAATAATTAGATTCACTAACTAACTGAAGGATTGGAATGAACTGGACAAACAAATGGGTAATGTCATATAGGAGAGCATTTTAGCAATTATTTCAAAATGGTGTAATCAAATAATTTTTATTATTTCATTTCGAACATACCTACATTTTATTTGTCTTTGGGGGAAATCATTCAAATACCTTCTCTCACCTTGGGCGAGGCGAGAAGGGGTGTTAGACTCTTACTGACTAAAAACCACCTCGTTCCTACTCCTGCTTTGTAAATTGATTTATAATAATTATTTAATTTAGGTTTGACTTGTATAATAATCGTCTTATACCTATACAATATTATCTCGTTTCGTTCTTATCTCATAAAGGTCAAATCAAATGATCTTTTATTAATTTATTTACATAAATCCTCTTTACTCTACTACAACACTTAACACTAGATAAGGTAATTCACAATATAATTTAAGCCTTATTCTGGTCATATCCTTCATAATTCTCTGTAGTACACATTTGAGCACCTCTTCTTCCTTTCAACTCATCAATATTGAGCATCACTTTCCCTAGATCATCCGACGACACCACTTTCCTTCCAAAGAGATACGCTTGATTTGGTTCAGTCTCCGTTTGAGTATAGCTCCTAGACGCTGGGATTGGTGCATATAGTATAATGTAATCCTCGTTTATTATCCTTATGGCACCGCTTTCACGTAAATTGATGTCGCCACACTTGCAAGTCAAATTCAAAGCTGGCATTACCTCAGCCGGAGTGTCGACGACGAGCATTGCCATGGGACCACGATACACAAGGTCATCTTTACTGCCCATACTAACACTAACTATTGTAGCGTTGCTTCCATCGGAGTAGGTGCAATGAGGCCCGTCTGGAATCTCAGCGAAATGGAATTGTAGGCAAATAGGAATGTACGTAGCAACTGGGTAGAATGCTGCTTGGATCCAGTCCCCGTAGATGTCCTTGATGTCAGCCGCCTGCGCGACGATGAGGAAGGCCGACAATGTCACAATCTTCCACATGATTAGTACCGTTTTCGAGTTCTGTTACACTTACACTGATAGAGAGTTGCGACGCCTGCGCTTATATTCGCATTGCTCACGCCTGAACCCAATTCTGATAATTTACGTGATTATAAACAATTATAACATTAAGCATTTCATGAAATGTTAGGTAGTCTATAGGTCACATCTTGAAGTGGTTAAAAGATCACTGATTAAGAAGGACTTGATATGAATAACTAAACGAGCGACTACATCATGAGGCAGTTAGGATTATTTAATTTTTATCATATTATCATAAAATAATATTATTGATTACCGATAGAGGCGCTGCAAGCGGTGGTGATATCACATTACCTGGTCATTAATTTATCCAACCGCACCAAGGTTTATTTTTACTTTTACCTTTAGAGTCATAATTTAGAGAGCACCCTGGCAAGGGTTAACGAACATGCTGTGGCAGCATCTGCCAAACGCCACATCATTTAGCCACCTTTGTTCAAAACATCACCCTGTTATAAAAAGTAGTCGTCCAAATGAGAATGACAAAATATTTAATGTAGACGATTTGAGGATCTGCTCCAGTTGAGTAGGTCTTATCCTGAAATGCGACTATTTCAAGAAGTCTCTCGAGCATTTCGTGAAATGATGGAGTTTGGTTCTACCAATGTGTAAAATAGGTGTACTTTGTGTATGAGAAAATCTTGACAGTCGGTGAGCCATTAGAAAGTTCAGTTTACTAATATTCGTAATTACTGCATTTTATAAACTTTTTTTTAATAATAAATCTTGAACTGCGTACTTCGTTCGTTGAATACTAAGATATTTTAGAATGACTTGTATACTAATCGAGAGTTCACCGAACTTGACACCGTTATCTGGAAGTGTTCCAAAGATCTAGATCATTCAGTTTTATTTAAATTTATTACGTGACACGTGATCACTAACAAGAATTGTTTAGAAGACCTAGAAACCCAAAGAAATTTAAACACTGTTCAAATGAATGCCATTAATCTAAATTGTATTGATTGAGACCATTCAAATGAGTACAAACACGATACCTCTTCTGTAAGTTGGTGAAGAGTTGAGTCTTCCAGAGCTCAGATGGTGCTGCATTGTCAGGTACTAAGTTATGTTGTGGAGGTAATGCTGCATAATTACGAAATATTGAGCCTATTTTGCCTAGCGAAGTTACATCTATTTCATCAACTCAACAACAAGATTTCTTGATGACAAAACAAGATCATGTATTAGATGATGTGTTTTTTGGGTGCGAGAACAAAGAAAGACGAAGTATCGAATTGTGTTCAGTGTGTGATATCTAAATGGGTAATTTCTTTTTAAACAAACAACGTGATCAGTTTTATAACATTTAATATTAGTAATTAGTAATCATTGTCATAATTAGTTTCCAGAACGAAACTGCTCGTATATTTCTTTATTACACAACAAAGTTCCATTTTTACCTTTTAGTGCATCAATCTTTGCGATATCTTGCTCTAACTGAACAGCTGTTGGCACTTCTCTAGCCATCAAAAATAGCAAGGTTCCAAACCTTTTGGTTTCTATGTAAGTTATTTCATAATTCTCATTCACAACCCAAAGAACTCCACGATCATTGAATTCTTTATCTTCACGTTTGCAGGTAACGTTCATATATGCTTCCAAATCATTGTTGTTCTCCACAACAGACAGAGGTACCGACATTACTTCTGGAGTGCTAGCAAACTGCATTGTACTGTGACGTTCGAGGGTCCTAAAAATCACGTTGGTAGCATTATTTCCATCAGAACAAGTGGCCTGAAGATCTCTTCGGTCTCTTGACAGAGAAAATGTTACGCAAATAGTCGTTGGTACGATGTTATTTGGATACATCATGATCAGAGTGTGGTTTCCATAAATGTCACTGACGCTGACTCCTTCAACGATACTCAGAAATGCTGATAAAACAATTATTTTCCACATTTTGTTCACTCAAAACACTTCGTGGTAACGGCTGGTATGGTTTCTCCACAGTATGACATGACACTAACAAACTTATCAGGACTTGCTCTTTAAGTCTTTTTGAGTATTAACCTTTGGCTTTTCGTGATAATAATGCTGCGTGATGAGGTCTAAAAAGTATTTGCGGAAAAATTGAGTTACATAATTTTATACTTTATTAGGTTTTTATAACTAAGACGCGCTTATCCATTACATATAATAAATCTGTAGAAGGGTCATTTCTGTACATTGGAAATATTGAAAAAATAAATAGCAGGGGGTAATAGTGTTACTGGATCGATACAAAACCCAAATATGTGATTAAAAATTTTTTTGTCTGTCTGTATGTTCAGGCATCACGTGAAAACTAACAGTTCGATTTTGATGAAATGTGGTATAATTATACCTTATTATTCTGGGCGTAAAATATGATACTTTTTATACGGAAAAAAAGGAAAAAAATCTTAATTTTTCAGTTTTATGAATGCGATTATATATTTAAGAATGCGAGCTCAACAGCAGTAGTTCAATAGAGGGATCTCCTTAATTTTTATGGGCCTAGCGGCCTAGCCGTATTTGGGTCCAATAGATATTTATAAGATGTCATTATCAGAGTTACTCAAAATGGAGAAATAAAATATCCACGCGAAGACCGATATCCGCGCGGACGGAGTCGCGGGCGGAAGCTAGTTTATAGCTAATAATGTTAAGTTAGGAATTGTATTACTGCAATATGTTGGGTAGTTTTGCCGCTAGAGGCGCTATTTTACCTATTCTTACTTTATTATATCAGTATTTTTATTTAACAAGTAATATAAATTGGATAATAATGTATCACACATTAGTATGCAAAATGCATACATGGTTTTCGTACAAAATGTGAGACCAGTAATCGTTTTGAATTAAGATAAACAGCTATTCAGCCATTATCAAAAGAATAAAGAAAGAAAATATCTTACCGACCACCTAGAGGATAAATAGAATCCACACAAAAATAATGGCGCAAATTGGAAACGGGCTGCGTTGGACGAACGCCGAATTTCAAACAACGCAGCAATTTATTTTTCAATCGATCCTTTCTGTTGCAAAACGCGGGGCTGCGGCCAAAAAGGTGAACGTTTCAGCTATTGATAGGAACCTGCTTCTTTTTTTTTTATTTTCGCCTCCGTACACCGCTCTGGTTTCAATTTCGAGGAATTTTAGAAACGAAAATATTCACGTGTGAACTTCATTAATTTAGTGCATTGTAGCCAGTTATTTTGCTGCTCCACTGATCTTTGTGAGTTTTGAGAGTTCAAATCGATGTTTTGCACGTTTGGAGTTCGCGATAGATTCTGACTATAAGCTTTAAACTACAAAGAATAGGGTAGATGACTAATTTTTATTTCAATGCCCGTCTTGTAAATTGTTTCAAAACATTAGACATGTATTTTTTTGTTGTTTTTTTACGGTAACAAATATTTTCGACGATATATTGATTTCAAATATCATGTGACGTCACTTCTAGGTACGTTTTATACGCAGAAAAAGAAATTGTTCCCACTTCTAAACTTTGATTCGTTTTATCTAAGTATTGTTTTCTTATATGACAAAATAAAAAAATACGTGTCTAATATTTTTTCATTACCTAAATAGATGGATTGAGGGACTAAATAGATTTTTAATTTTCATAGCCCATCATCATCCCTATTACTGTATGATACTGGTAGATGTAGAAATAAAATCATGCATTAATATTTATGCAACGTTTCGCTTGTGTTCATAGAATCTAATGAGGAGAATAAACAATACAATGATGCAGAATTGTATCGATGTTTTTGTCTACATAATTACATTATAATCAATTCATTCACAGCAAAATACTTAAGTGTAGGAGAGCTATGTATGCTTCGGCACAAAAAATGGGCTGATAGAAAACCGACGTAAAACAAAAGTTAGCTGTCGTTAGTTCGCCGGTCTTCCCAATCCTTGATTCCCAAATAACACTTAAATTGTTATTCCCCAAAAGACCGACAACGCACTTGCAAAACCTCTGGTGTTTCGGGTGTCCACCGGCGACGGCTTACCATCTTACTGGCTTACCATCAGGTGATCCGTCTGCTCGTTTACCGGCTTATACCATTAAAAAAGCAAAATATTATTGAGGTAAAACATGGCTAAAATAATTTTACTGTAATTACTCTTCGATCAACTCTAAGGCATAAGTAATAAATTCAACAAAGTTACCAATGTACCCGTAAGTGTCGCTAGTTTCTATGTAGAAATATTTTTTAACAGCAATGTTATTTAGTTCAGATTTTATCCACCAGCAGATTTATAAGTTGGTGTTAGCAAAGACGTCAATATGACGTCAGACTCAGTACAGGTTCCCCATGAATTCAAGCCCTCGAGCATGGGCGCGGGGCATTACCTTTGTAGAGAGTTGCATACAATTGTGAGGGATTTCGAGTGTTTGTCTGTTTGTACGTAAAAAATACCTTTAAAAAGGAACTTTGTAACAAACACTTTATTTGCATTTTTTTACCTTTCTCTGTACCAAACTTTTTGGAGAGTCGATTTCACGGCCTCACAGAAAACCGACGTGAAACAACGCTTGCGTTGTGCGAGTGAGGTTACCGGAGGCCCAATTACCCCCTTCCCAATCCCCGATTCCCTAACAACCCTTAAATTCCTAACCCCGAAAAGGCCGGCAACGCACTTGTAACGCCTCTGGTGTTTTGGTATCCATGACCGGTAGCGATTGCTTACCATCACGTGATCCGTCTACCCGTTTACTGGCTTAAACAATAAATAAACAATACTGTAGGTATCAATTACACGGAAAAATCAACACGCTTATTAAAACATACTTAACATAATCACACACTCGGCGACAATAGACAAATACCAATAACTTGTTTTCATAATCATTTATCACAAAAATAAAGTTGCATGGAAAAACTTGTCCCATACTAGTTCCATATAATAGAACGAGTATAGTAATATCATAGTTCAGTCTTGTTTAACTAGAGTGCCAATCAACATGTGTTCTACGTATAAGTTGGTATTTCTTTTGTGTATCGCCGTGTCTATACGGACTGTGTACAGTGCAGTTGCCTTACAATTACCTGAAGAAAAACCTAAGGAAATGGGTACGTATTTAATCCTTTTACGATATGGCAACGCACCTGTGACTCCTCTGGTGTTGCGGGTGTCCATAGGCGGTGTTGATCGCTTAATTTCAACGTTGGGAAACGTTCCCCAGTGACAGTTATGCGGACGAGTACTTTGACGCCTAAAGGAGAGGTTTTCCATTTTGTTAATATGGAAAATTGTGAATATTTTAGTCTTAGGTCTTATTATTATTTAGTCTATATTATAATAATAATAATAATAAGTCCGCAAGGCAGCTTGTGTTTGGGCAGTGGCGACCCCACGGACCTTCCCGGGAGAGGCCCTACTTTTTAACTCCGGTTAGTACTCGTGACTATCCGGAGTGGGCCTTAATCGGCTGGTTTGAGTGGAGATTCGTCGTACTAAGGGTATCCCAGTAAGATGTGACAGTGATTGCTCTGATAGCTAGTACTTTGACGGATGTTGCTTCCCTTGTCGCTAAATGCTAGGACGCCGTTTCCGGGGCCCATATTGATTTTCCACCCCCTTTTGTATTTTTCAATATAGAATAATTGTTAACTATTCCACAGACCCATATTATTTTCCTTTTAGTCTTAACCGTTCTTATAGTGCATTAATTTAGTCTTATAGATTATTGTTCAACGTATTGTTATTCCAAAGTTATTATGAAAAGAACAAACATAATAATAATAACCTTTATTGTACACCTTTAGATAAATATTAACAACGTTAATTATTATTTGTTATAATCAACTAGTTTCGATAGGCAAACGGAAATTTCGTGTTTTGTATTAGTTGTTAAACACATTAGGGTCAGTTTTCCTTGTAGTTAGGCCGTGACAGTAAACTAGTTTCTTATTGCACGGTACTCATAACATAATTGACGTAGAATGTAAACAAGACCCGTGTTATGTTAGTTAATGTATTGGGAATTGAATGCGAAATTATTCGGTGTTTGTATTTTAGGAGTACTATAATAAAATTATGTAATCAAAAATTTGCAATAGAGATGATGACGGGGTATGAAAATTAAAAATCTATTTAATCCATCAGTTAGGTAATGAAAAAATATTAGACATTAGAAAAAATATGCAGACGGAATTGGCCGTCTATCGAAATCCAACTCGGACATATAATTGAAGAAACTGAAGAAATAAGACGCATATACTGAATATGCGTCTTAAACTTAAGAGTGACCGTTACAGATATAAGAAAGCGTGTGCTGGTATTTATTTATTGTAGGTGAGATCACTTTGAACAAAATTTTACAAATAAATATGTTTTTGAAATTGTCCTTTTCTCTTTACGAGCTACTTATTACCAAGTTATTAATTTGTTTTTGACAATTTTGTAAATAATTTAACGTTTCTAGGAAGCTAAACCAAGGAAGTTTTTCTAATAGTTTGTACGCTTAGTGTAACATATTTTTGGCGAGGTCCATTTTAAGCCTCTAGGTTTCTCAAAGTACTTAATATCAGATTTGTATGATTTTCAAAGCTTTAATTTTGAATTTTATTCCATCCCTTAACTTTGCGACATACTTTTGCTTAATTGCTTGTTTAAAAGGACAAACATAATATTATGAGTAAAGAGTTTGTCCACTATATTGTGGTTGTTTTCACCTTTTAGATATAAGTCTTTTCTTATTAACTTGTGTGTATTTTTATCCCCTTCTATAAAAACATTATTTTATATTCTCAGAAGTGTTTATCAAATAAGTCAAAGGTTATCGTTTAGCGTACTCATATATTCCTTAGTATTTATTATTGCACTAGTGACAACTAACACATTCGCTCGTCATACAGTACCGTGTTCATAATGTTGAGACTACTGATACTAACAACCGTCCTAGGTGCCATACAAGGAGTTAAAGACTATGGGAATTATACGGCAGTTATGATGTATGCTGGCTTAGCAATCAACTCAGTGTGTGTCACGGTTGGTTTCAATGAATACGAGAACCAACCCAAGTGCCTGTGTTCCGATGGAAATGAAAGCATACTCATGGAAATCAAGTTCATAGAACGTCTAGACCCGTATAGACAGATTGGTGATTCTAAAGCGGAGTTCGAACCGATGGTGGTGGTTGATAATACTGACAATGTGGTTAATCTAATGAATGTTACTTGTGAATGTGCTGGTAGAGTGTTCAATGGCAGAAGCGTCGTGAGAAACGTCAATGATAACTATATGATAGCTTATGTGAAGAAAAATTCTGGAAGATTAGATGTTTCATTCGTAGTTGCTAAAGTGTTGCTGGCAAGGAATCTGCCTACTGCTGCTAAACTACAACATGATATTTCACGTATAAATGAACTAAGAGACGCAGTGGGTGCAAGATTGTGCACTAAAGAGATCCGTGATGATTTAATAAAAAACAACTGACGAACTTTTTCTTGTCCTCGAGTTAGTTTTTAGTATCCACATACTCGTAACATAATTATTATCTCTCTATTATTAAACTTCTTATTGTATAACTCTGGCCAAATTGTGGTTATAATTTACTTTGTATTAATGTTTAATAAACTGTATATTATAGCATCTTTTGTATTATTTCTGAATTACCTTTAATTGACTTTTAATTACTCCAAAGTCAATCAGGGTCTTTACAGGTAATTGTTTCAAATATGCCTTTTAATATGATTGATGACAATGTAGCTGGAATATTAAGATAGACTTTAATATAAAATGTCGTTACTACTATTAACATTTAAAGCCTGTTCTTTGTCTTGATTCTTATTATCAGTCTGTTTAAGTCCACTTTTAAATGACAGCTAATATAAGTCTGTATCTTAAAGAATTCGATATTCAATTCTTGACACTAAAGCACTGCCAGCTATTTTTCTTTGAATTATTTTTATTTACTGTTATTTTTTTATGTATATTCCTGCGTATTCTGGCATTCTCTTAAAGTCAACCATTGGGTGATACAGAGATGCAAGAATAGAATGCACCAAAGATAAACCGTGGTTGTGACGCAAATATACATAAAAAGCACATTAATATTACCTATCTTATATAATAATTATTATGAAATATATAAGATATAGATATTAAAATAATAATATTTTAAATAGTAAATTAATTAATTAAATACATATATATTAAATACACATGTCAAAATAATGTATTAAGTACGTGATGAGTTTGTTTGCACTTGTAGAAGTTCAAGAACCTTAACGTTAAAAGATAGCTGACTGTTGGCCTTTATACAATTTTGAACATAATTATTATGAACAATATGGTTCAAAATTAAATAGTTTTTTAACATTGCCTCTTTGGTTTTCTTTCAGCTCATCTTGAAGGGTGCTATATTCCTGCCTTGAATCGAGTCCTGCCATACGACAAGCCATTTTCACCACAAAACGGAGAGACTTGTGTTCAGTTTCAGTGCCGAAAAGACAACATTACGTCCATTTTTAGGTAATTTTTATCATTTTAATATTATTAGAGTTATTCGCTTTAAAATTGTTTCTGTAAACTGTTTTTTAACCTTAAACTATTATAGAGATTCAGACAAGCGGTTTTGCCCGACCCATTGGATAAAAAGTACGCTATATGATTTCAGACCATAATCTAATCATGTTCCAAATTTCATATCCCCTGCCATTTTGACGTGATTGTGTAATGCACGTAAACTTACAACTTTCGCATTTATAGATAATTACCTAGCTTCTTTCCGCGACATCGTCCGCGTAAAATTAAAATAAGCCTAGGGTATGATACTACCCCTCAGACTTTAAGGGATGAAAAATAGATGTCGGTTGATTCTCATAGATACCATAAGCACAAAAAATTCATGCAACGAAAACTTGTCACAGAATTTTATATATTAGATTATATTATGTAAGATGAATTCAGCCTTATACAAATGTCAGTAATCTAAATTCTCATTTATATAATTTATATTGTATATAATAATAATATTTATATAATTATAAATAAAATAAATTCTTATTTACATTACTGACTGTTTGACCTGTATGTTATGGAATGTATATGTTATGTGAATTCCTATACATTCCAAAACATAGAAATAATGTGGTATTTTGTCAATAAAAAAATAACAGTATGGGGATCACTCATAATAAGTAAATAATAAATAAATCATAATAAATAATATTATGAGTTAAATGAAACTACAAATAGTATTCATCCACAGAAGCATAATACAACAAAATATTTCAACGAAAACAGAATATTATAAAATAACAAAATACCTAAACAATTAAATAAATCAATTAATTATTATGTTATCGGCTTACTCACGTAACTGACGAGGAACTCGACTAGTTTCAAGCCATGCTAGAGGCTTATATTCATGAGCAGCATTTCGCGACACACGACGCGTCTTGTGTCGCTAAACTATACCCTTTGCGCTATAACAAGGTGCGGCTGACAGATGCCAGTATGACGTTGACGTCTTTCTTTAGGGATGGATATTAGAAAAATCTTTTTTTATCGCTATCGATACTCGCAGCATACATTTAATTCTCTTTAATTTTTTTATTAAATGTGTGTGTTATTTAGTTGTGCAGTGTAACTACGTGTATATACTTGTCAAAATAAATATTTTATGACCGAGCCCTGAGGTGTTTCAGAGTTTCAGTTTTACAGAACCGTGAAGAATATAAGTGTATATTAGTTTGTATATGTTACTAAAGCAACCACGATCTTTCAGATTAAGTAACCACGCATTATCAAAGGCGCCGGAAATGTCTACTATATATTTGTGCTCTGATAAAGTCACTATGGTTCGGGCAGAGAGAGCCGCGTCTACAGTAGATTTACCCACATAATTAAAGGTTTTTTAAGAGTGATAATTGAACGACGCATGATTTTCGTTTTATATTCTAAAAAAACATCGACTACCTATCCATCGTTGCAGTACATCCCATCACTAAACACGACTATGGATTTACGTTATACGCATAACACTTTACTTTATTTTTGATTTCATTAAATTTTATTTAAAGACTAGAACATTCCGGTTGGATTTAATTTAATTAACTACACTTCCGAATGATATAACATAATACGAATGTGATACAGTTAAAATACTAAGGCATAATTTTTAAAGCGCAGCAACTTTCAAGTGTGATTCGAAACGTTACTGAATCTGTCAGCCGCACCTTGTTACAGCGCATAGGGTATAGTCGAGTTCCTCGTCAAACAGTTACGTGAGTAAGCCTATAACATAATAATTAATTTAGTATGTCTCACGAAAGTTATAATTAAATTATAAATAAATAAAGTATTAAATTCTATAATTATGAACATCCATGGGCCTATTATATTATTAGAACTTGAGACGGGATATTTACCATGTTTATTTATTTCGATGAGTTTCCGATGTTTCGGCACTGTTGCAAGCGCCATGATCACGGATGAACTTGGATTAAATGCAGGTGGATGTTTAAGAGCAGACAAATCGGTCTACCCTCTTTCTCGTTTATTCGTTCGAAATAAATAAACATGGTAAATATCCCGTCTCAAGTTCTAATAATAGTGTTAGTGACCATGTCAGTTTACTTTAACTTATATTCATGGGCCTATTTCGCTCATTAATTTTCGTCGTAACAAATACGTCGTTTAAATTAAGTCATAAGAGGTCTCCCCATACTGTATATTATGAAAAATGCTCTCAAAATAATTGAGGTGAGCGAACATTTAGGTTAAAATATTAATTTGCATAAATTATGATTGAAATGTTTGCCTTTTTTATAAAGGGTTTTTTTTGGTAAACAGGAAGCTAATGGGTATATTATAGACCAATTTGCTCAATTTAAATAATTATTCTCATAATAAAATTTATGATTGATTACTGTTAAGAGTAGCAGAGTTTTATAAACTTAGGAGGTACAGCTGATATCCATCTATTATTAATCAATTTAAAAACAAAGAAGCTTCTCAGTTTGACGTTATGTACGTTTGTGCGCGATTATCTCGCGTTTGGCTGAATCAATTTTGATGCGGTTTTCATTGTATTTTTCAGACTTATTAGAAGGTTTTAGATATATTATCTGACGTAAAAATGAGACAGAAAATAATTTAAAGGATGTTCTCTTTTTTAAAAACATTTTATTTTTAATATGGTAGATACAACCTGAATTCACATTGATTTTTTTTTTGTATTTCCAGTTGCGGCACTCTTCACGTGGGCGATAGTGGTTGTGCTATAGTGCCTGGTGATAAATACCTGCCCTACCCAGAGTGCTGCGATCGAGGCGTCTGTAATACTATTAACCACAAATCCATTGTTACTTAGAAAATGTCTGAAATTGTTTTTAATTTTATAAGTTAGTGTGTATTAAAATGTAAGCTGCTGAAGTTAAATGGATATTTTTGTTTTATTTAATAGCTTTTACCCGCGTGAAAGGAAACCTATCGTATAGGTGCTTTTCTACTGGAGATGTGCTATGCCGAGTCCGCTTCCAGAAGTGCTAAGCTATGTGTAACAATGAATATGATTGGTGGAAGCCAAACGCATCCATAGCAAGATGCGTGCTATGGTTGCGTGCAATGGATATGTGCTATGGATAGCTTCCCAACTATCTATACATCGCATACTCGAGCTGCGCATCTTCCCTACAGCTACATAGCTTAGAATCAGTGGAAACAGTAACATAGTTTTACAGCTTAGCTATTATATCTTCGAAGCATCGCTACATAGCACATCTATAACCTAGTAATGCTTTACCCGACCGGGGAATCGAACCTGGAGACCCCTTGCCCAGCAGTCGCACTGGCGGCCTCTCAACCAACGAGGCAGAAGATGACCAAACTTAGTTGTTAATGCAATTATAAACAAAATTCGTTGTTGGGATAATATTTTGCTCTCATTTTAAATGCTGTTCATTGAACCCTGTTATAACCAAACGATAAAGATTTTAAAAATAGTTATACTAGCAGTCAACCTTGTTTTTAATAAATAATCATTATTTTGAAGTGTGTACAAAAACGTGTACAAGATAAAGAACCTACCTACCGAATTTTAATTTTATTGGGATCAAAATACTAATTTTAAATTTATTTTGAACATAATTATCATAATAGTAATAACATTAATCGTAACTAAAAATATATGTTTACATTAAAAATCTATTACTTGTTATAAACGCCATCTATTTTACGTATGCGTAAATGTTAGTTCATAGCAAATCGTACAGATGACGCTAACATACACATTTTAGTTTGAAATGCAAAATATATTCCATCCATAGTTTTATTACTGTTTTTGTTACAATTTGTTCAGTTTTACTACGCAATGTAGGATTTTTACTTATGGACAAAAATATCGGCAAATTGGGAGTGATTGACTGGGGAATCAGAACTTGGGTAAGAGTGGTAGAAGAGTAGTGTAGTGTATGTCCAAAAGTAAACCTCGATAAACTAAACTCATGCCAATGATATTAAGAAATATTAAAAAGAACCAAGACAGAAAACCATCGACAATTTGTATACAACCATTTGTAGATAAATTATGATACTTCATCCACATCAGACATCAATAGCTTATAAGTGGCCCAGGTTTCCTCACAATGTTTTCTTTCACCATTTCTCAGTAGTGTCTAAATAATCTTAGAAAGTAGGTACACTACCGCTCAAAAGTATTTGCCCACCCAGATATTCTTGGATTTTCCGTATTTATAGACACATTTTTCTTGTAAATTTATTTTATTATATCTTTAGTTGATACTGCAAGTATGTGTGTACAAAAATTTTGTAGATGTGGTTGTAAAATATACCGAATTTCTTGGTAGAAGAGTCCATGTGTACCTAACGCAAATATCATGTACCAATTTCGGGTGGGATTTTCCGAAGTAGGTAACCAAATCTGTTAATTTTTTTTATTGCCGGATAACTGTACTGCAATTTAATAAGGAATCTGTCGAATTTTTTGTTTATCTTTAGCTTTTGCGGAGAAAACAATATTTAAAATTTTCGCTGCCTGCGACGTGGTATTGTTTCAGAATTTTCTTGTGAAATTTCTTAATATGCCGAAAACGAAAGAACTTTCAATTGAAATGCGTGCTACAATAATTGCTTATCATAATAATGGCAAAAGTAATCGCCAAATTTCGCAGGAACTTAAAGTGCCAAGAAGAACAGTTGACTACAACGTGAAGAAATTTAAGACTTCTGAAAGTGTTAGAAATAAAACACGTAGTGGAAGACCCAGAGCCACGACTTCGGCTGAAGATAGGAAGATCGTGATTTCCAGTAAACGTAATAGACGCCTTACTGCACCGGAAATAGCAGCGGAAGTGAATGTGGAACGATTTAAGCCCCTCAGTGTATCAACCGTCAAACGAAGACTTCAAGAAGCAGACCTTCATGGCCGTGTTGCAGTAAGAAAACCGTTATTACGCGCCGTCAATAAGAAGAAGCGATTGGAATGGGCTACACAACACAAAAATTGGACACTTGAAGAATGGAAAAAAGTTTTGTGGAGTGACGAGTCGAAATTCGAAGTTTTCGGTTCGAGGCGAAGAGTCTTTGTGCGGAGGTCAGCAGGAGAACGGACATTAGACCAATGTTTAGTGCCTACCGTCAAACATGGGGGCGGCTCTGTAATGGTGTGGGGCTGTTTTGGCGGAGATAACATTGGAAATATTTGCAGAATCCAAGGAGTAATGAGGAAGGAGCAGTACCGGGATATCCTTGAAAATGAAATGTTGTCATCTGGATTGCGTATTTTTCGAGGCAAATTCACATTTCAGCACGACAATGACCCCAAACACACTTCCAAGCTGTGTAAAGAATATTTGGATAAATTATCAGCTGAAGGGATGCTTAATGTTATGGTTTGGCCACCGCAGTCCCCTGATCTCAACCCAATTGAGCTCTTATGGGATGAACTCGACAGAAACGTGCGAAAAATTTGTCCAACTTCTAGCAAACATTTGTAGGATATTATACAATCAGAATGGAATAAAATTTCAGGGGAAACTTTATCTAAATTGCTAAATAGAATGCCGAAACTTTGTGAAGCAGTAATTAAAAATAAGGGTGGATACATTGATGAGTCAAAAATTTAATGTTAATGTTATAATTTTAAATCTTTTTTTGCTAATTTTTATTTAAATTTAAATAAAAAATAAATACTATTCATCAAAAGTTTTCAATTTATTTCCTAACCCCAAATACACTCATTTTTTAGGGTGGGCAAATAATTTTGAGCGATAGTGTATATCTACCTTGGAACAAGTCACACTGGTACATACTAGGTTTATAGAACCCGCACCCTCATGCATGAGAAGCGAACGTCTTAAACCTCCTGGCCAAAACATTGATGCACACAATTATGATACTTATTCACCGTAATATACCTTGTTCTATCAAGCAAAGTATTGGAGAAAATCTCTCATTACGTACCTCGTTACCATACACCGTAAAGGAAACAATAAAAAGGTTTCTCCTTGGTGCCTAACGTTCAATAAAGTTGGTAACCGCCTGCCGCTACTTTATGATTATTACTTATCCCACAGTGGCCTCTTCTATCCCAAATTATGCTATTCGTTTTAATGTGTACTCTTACTACCAATCTTTGCTGTTGGCATTTTTTAATTTTCTCTTCTAACGGCTGTTTGGTGTTAAATACGGTTTACGGGTAATGGTAGGATTTTTTTTAATATGGAGAATGATTATTTATTTATTTATTACACTATGGAAGACTTACAGCTATATAAAAACTTAACAAAGGAGAGATTTCATAGACAACATAAAGCCAATTACAAGTTGCCCCACACTAGGAGTTTCTTCTGTGCCGTGGTTGCGTTTGATTTGTTTGCTGATGGTAAACAATCACTGCCGTCCATGGACACCCGAAACACTAGAGGCTTAAAAAGTGCGTTGCTGGCCTTTTCAGGGGTAAGAATTTAAGGGTTGTGCGGGAAACGTTGTTTCACGTCGATTTTCTGTGAGGCCAAGATATCACTTCAAGCCGGCCCATTCGCGCCGAAGCATGGCTCTCCCACACTTAATAAAAAAAACTTTTGCAACAAATTGTACGAACCCTATGTATGAAAATATATTATACGATATTTTCATATAAAGATAAGATTAAGTCCAACGACAAAGGCTGGTATCGCCTCCGGGGGCCTCCGACAATAACCTGTCATTTTTAAAGGACCTTAAATGACAGAGATGGATTGCTGTCATTTCTGCAGTGTAGTGCGTTTTATTAAGTCCCCTGAGGCGGTTTAGGGTCAGATAATAATGTTTTAAAATATGTGAATAGATATTATAATGCTGGGGCCACACTAATGTAATATGCCATTGATTTTGAAAACAAATGAACGATTATGAACTTTAAATGTTCGTACAAACATCAATTATCGCCATAATCAAATGGCATATTCCATTAGTGTGGCCCCAGCATAATAAGTATATTATATATAGTTTGAGTGTTACTTTCTATGAATAGTGAAGGTATTCATAGCCTGATTTTCCACCAGAGATGGATAATGATGCTATGCTATGTTATGTCATAACATTATGATGTCGTTTGAAAAAACGACTAAGTATACAAAATTTGAGTATAATATGTCAATTGGTATCTGCATATCTACACTGTTTTACACTGTGGTTCTGTTAGTAATACTGGAGGTATACGTTTTCTACAATATTTCTCTGTACTCTTAGTATAAGTTTGCTTTACGTATAGTAATCGAAACGAGAGCGCGTTCGGCGCTCTGATTGGCCGGTTCGAATGAACCAGCCAATCAGAGCGCTGCAGTAAAGAACATCATGACTTTGCAAATAATTTGACACGCATCTAATTTTTAAGATCAGTTTTTATCAGAACACAGAAATTTTAAAAAAATAATCAAATAAATAGTTGCAGAATACAACTGCACCCAGAGGAGAAACGAAAAAAAGAGATGCAAGATAACAATGATTTAATGAACGCGAAAAAGTTTAAGCATCCCAGTTTAAATGCCACCCGTGAGTATACTGAGAGGACTTTGTTCACGCTTTTTGTTCTACTTCAAATGTGGGGTCCCAGTGTAAGCGTGGTAAATATGCGGTATGTACATACTGCGTCTATCAGGTACCTGGTATCTACATAATATGGGCACAACGGTTTATTGAAGAATCTTTTGAGATTGGGGATTTCCATTGTCGCTCTAAGAAGTTTATTCTTCAGGTTCCCATTGAACATGAGCTAGAAAAATTCAATGCTATCATTTATATCCCAAACCTGAGGAAGATATTGAAAAAATGTTTGATTTCTTAATTTGAGGGTTTTTTATAATAACTATCATGTGACATACTAAATTAACTAAAATATTACGGTTTACTCAGGTACATTACGTACACGCAGAGTATCTCTGTAACTTGATACTAGTAGAGCTTTTCTCCCTTAATGTGTAAGTAAGTAAACCTTGATTTTTTTTTTGTAAATTCGAGGGTAACCAAACGTTATCTCGTTCGGTAAAAAATAGCTTACCCATTTTTCTACTTCCACTGATTAGATATTATATAAACGAACCAGTGAAAAAGCAAGGAAATTTTTATTTCACTCTTTTTTTCTATAAGCCGAGAAGTTATGGTATTTTTAGTGGAATATTGGGAGATAGAGGGATCTATCTTGTACCATTTCTAGTACATTGCCTTATAACTGATGCTCTCCATAGACCCATAATGTATAAACGTGACGTGATCATAAAATAAAGGTCAGCTTATAAAGTTTTTATCTGCGCCAGTCGTAAAATGCGATTGGAAGGAATGGTCGTAAGCAACAGGCTACCTACTTTTCGTAGCCATTCTAAAACAGCATGCAATATGGCTGACCGTTTAGCAAACCTCTTTTATGTTTATATTTCCCTGGTACCTAATTCAGTTAAAGTCCGTATTGGTAATAATATTAAGGCATTCAATGACGACAAGAATTCACAGACGACCTGATTAACCTGTCGCATGTTTGACCTTGACAGACGTGCTGGGTACTTATGTGACAATGTTAGCACATAAGACACTCAATGGGCTCAGGGAGCCGCTGGATACAGGTGTCGCTTTCAATCGGCCTATCTGGAACTGATTGGGGTAGGCCATATGTTCAGCAGTGGACGTCTTGTGAGTGATAATATAATTCACTGACAACACGGTCAATATTGACAACTGCTGCGAAGGATTTTGCAATTTTCTGTCAGCTGATAATACCTTAAAATTGATTCTTATAATGATAGGGATCTAAGTTGAATGTCAAAACCAACTAACAATGTTACAAATACATAGATAATATTGTACGGAAACTAGAAAATATTAAAATATTTTAACAGCGCTATCGCTCTTTTAATTGAATAAAATATCGTTTATTTTGTTTTGTTTATCGCTAACAGTAACACCAAACACTTTGTATTTGTACGGTGCGCAACGCAACGTAACAAAATGTATTTTTCTCATTTAAATACCGGTTTACGTTGAAATAAAAATTCCTAAATAAAAATTATTCACATCATAGAATTTTTGTGTTCTTTTTATGTTGGACATTTTAAAATTTCTACCGGTAATTTTATGTACCGACAAAGGTGAATAATAGAAAGTTATTTATGTTCTAGTATTGCAGTAACAGTCGATCATATATGGTAACTTTACCTATTATAATTATTAATTAACTAAATTACCTTATACATATTATCGATTGTCGCGCTGTCTACTACGCTTGTATCGCGGAATGCTGCTCATGTCGCGGAATATGAACCTCTAGCATGGCTTGAAACTAGTCGAGTTCCTCGTCAAACAGTTACGTGAGAAATTATTATGATGAACATAATAACTAACCTAAAATATCTTAAGTTAGGAAAATAGATACCGATACAATACAAATTCTTAGTTTCAATAACACAGACTATTTTGTTATTTCGTCATTTAACTCTAAACAAAATATAATTTCCAAAAATCTCCATCAAAACAAAAATTACCTACGACAGTTTTCTTGAACAAAATACTCAAAGCAAGTGTATGCTATCTAAATAATTACTGTGGAACAGATATGAGGGTTCATTACAGTTAGTCCTGGCTGCAGTTGACTAATGCACGTTATTTCCTTGGCCAGGAATTAACTATGGCTCTGTTTTGCTCGTCTGTCTATGGTATGCAGTTTAATTTGGGAACTGTAGCGAGACTTTTGTTTACTTCTTGCGTAGAATTTATTCATACTTTATTGTTTCATTAAGAAATAGAACATTATGATATTGTTGATAAAGTGTGGGAGAGCCATGCTTCGGCACGTATGGGCCGGCCATGCTTCGGACGGCGCGACCGGAGCAAATGGTGGTGATACCAAGGCCTCGCAGAAAACCGACGTGAAACAACGCTTGCTTTGTGTTTCGTTGTGTAAGTGAGATTTTGGAGGCCCAATCACCCCATTCCCAAACCCGGATTCCCAGAACGATTCCTTGAGAGTTGTTTAACAAATATTGTAAACAATTTAAGGGTTGTTGGGAAATCGGGGATTGGGAAAAGGGGGTAATTGGGCCTCCGGAAACCTCACTAACACAATACAACCGTTGTTTCACGTCGGTTCTCTGTAAGGCCGTGGTATCGCTCCGGTCGAGCCGGCCTATTCGTGCCGAAGCATGGCTCTTCTACACTTAGGCAATGACCTTCGCAATTGCTTGTAGTTTATACCACAGTCGTTTTCCGTCCGTCTATCTAACCGCTGCAATTTAAAGCCATTGTCTTAATGAAACAGGCCGTTTCTACACATTACGCCCTCCCCGCGTCATTTATAGAACAAACAACGACTTAGTGGAGTCTTGAAGAAAATTTAATTATGTGTGAATTATTTAACTGTTTTGTACCTATACTATACTAATATATAGGTATAAGGCTGAAGAGTTTGTTTGTTTGAACGTGCTAATTTCCGAAACTACTATTTGAATTTGTAATTAATTTTGTGTTGGATCAAGGCATTTATCAAGGACAGTTATAAAATATCACGCTAAAAACCTAATAAAAATAGCACGCATCTTTCCATATAAAAGCATAGCTGAGTCTGTTTTCACCAGTGCTATGCTATGTGTACCAATGAATTTGATTGGTGGAAGCCAAACGCATTCACAGCAACGTAGCATATCACATCTCTGGTGGAAAAGCACTCTAAAGTTGTCCTACATCCTTTAAGATAAAATATGTAGCTTACTTCTAACTCAGTTCGAAAAGCAGGAGTAGGAACGGTGTGGTTTTTAGTCAGTAAGAGTCTGACACTCCCTCTCGCCTCGCACAAGACGAGAGAAGTCATTGGATGATTTTCTACCTTAAAAAAAAGCTTACTTCTAACTGATTTATCTGTATAAACTCCTAACAAGAACCATATCATTTTATCATCAAACACAAAACAGATAACACGTGTATCTGCTTTCAAACAAGTAGACAAACAACAAACAAACAAACTTTACATAGCTTTATTATTATTATTGTAAATTTTCATTAAAAACCTTTTTATGAAACAAAGTTGAACTGAACAGAGGCTTGATGTTTTGCAATTAACTACTTAAGCGCGTATTAAGGCACACTTCCCCTTATAACATGAGACGGGCTCTTTAAGAAATTAATAAAATAGTAATTGCTTTCTTATGAAGCCGGCTCCAACCTTTGATTATCTCATTACAGTGGGGGCCATTGAGAAGGGGAAACTTTAATAAGTTTAAAGAAAAGAGCGTACTCCTTTTTGAAAGGCTGGTAACGCACCTGTGTCTCCTATGGTGTTGCGGGTGTACATTAGCGGTGGCGATTGTTTACCATCAGGTGATCCGTGTGGTCGTTTGCCCACTATTCCATAAAAAATATGTGGTATGATGTTTTTTACATCGTACACAGTTTGAATTATTTTTTGTATATTTTTGAAGGGGTATTTATGTTTTCCTATCATTATGTATGTAGGTAATATTATTTTTAATACAATCTGTATTTTTCAATATAAATAGTTTTAGAAGTATTATTTAAAAAATATATGAATGATCCTGATTGTCAAGAGAAAAATTCTTTCTTTTCTTTTTAATGCCTCATCGCAGCAGACAGACTTCTTGGCTTTAATGTCCTACTAACAAGATCCTATCTAACAAGTTATAAATCATTTATAAATAAACTTATATTTAATTTAATATAAGCTAAGGTGGGCCAATTATCTTGCACCGCAGTGTAAACAGCGACGAGTGTGGATTTTGTCTAAACTCTAATTTGTAATATCGGAGTTTGAAAACAATTATTAGGTATAATTTTGTTTTCTTGACGTGTATAAGTGTCATTGTTAATATTAATTTTAATATAAATAGAATTTTAATATGTAGTAATTACAATAACAATTAAAAAGATGTGCGACTAACTTGTGTTTGAGTTGATAAGCAATATGTTCTAAACTTCAACCTAAATGAGAGACAATTAAATAAGTATAATAAATTATGTTCGTAAAATACCATATCACTTGCACGAAGCGCTTCGCTTCAAGCTTCCTTGTGCGAACTGCTAGGAAGTGGAACTCCTTGCCGGAGTCTGTGTTTCCTGATGGGTATAACCTGGGTGTCTTCAAAGCCCGAGTGAATAGGTTGCTCATGGGCAGACGTGCTCCATCATAGGCCGCATCATCACTTACCATCAGGTGAGATAGCAGCCTAACGTCGACCCATAAAACGTAAAAAAACCTAGGTTACAAGTTACGACTAGTTTCAAACCATCCATCCTTGAAAATCGGATTTTCTATCCCTAAGCCATTTGGGTACAGGAACTGATCTCCACCAGGGTATTAGCATACGAATTAGGAGTGAAAAAAGTGAGCCTGCAGCTTATGTCTTAGTTCAAGTATCTACTTAAAGTCAAATGAGGGTAGCAAGTATGGCTGCAGTAAATGACAGGCGGCCATTTTGTTTTCTTAACGGTTTTCCCTTTAACTATGATATAGCCTGATTTGTTTTCTATTTTTCTTAGATTTAAACGGAGATATTAGTGCTTGTTATTTACTTATCAGTGTCTTGGTGGCCCGGAGGTGCAAGACGCCCGCTTCTTATGCATGAGAGTGCAGGTTCGAAACCTACTGATGGCAAGTACCAATGTGACTTTTTCCAGGTTATATGTACTTTCTAAGATTATTTTAGACACCACTGACAAACGGCGAAGGAAAATATCGTGCGAAAACCTGGTCTTATAATTTCTAATTATAAGTTAGAAATCGCCAACCCGCATTGAGCAAGCGTGGTGATTAATGCTGAAACTTTCTCCGTGTGAGAAGAGGCTTTTGGTCATCAGTAGCCACTTATAGGATGATGATGTCATCCTATTTTATATAATTTCAGAATCAGTACAATTAAAAAAAATGGAGGCCAATTCCCGTTCCATTTTCAACCTGAAACTCCCAGTTCGGCAGTTGTACTTGCAAACGCCCGACATGCGAAGTACTATTCTATTTCAATTAAATTTTCAGAAATCCACGCAGCGCCTAACTATTGTAATTAAGATGAGACAAAAAATAACAATGTCTGGTCCAACTAAAATTGAATTGAAAAAGTTGATGTAACATTCAGTCTAGGTACAGAATTAAACCAGGGTATGTTTTCACTTAAAGTTAGAGTAAGGATCTGGTTACATTAAAAGGTAAAGTCGATATATATTTTTTATGACAATATCACAAATTTCACCGAGTACGCAATATGTAATCTATTTATATCTGCTGCGGACTACCTAGCGGGTTTACCGGGGGTGCGGCTCGAAGGGCAGAAGTAGGAGCGAGGTGCATTTAGTGAGTAAGAGTCCGATACTCCCTCTCACCTCGCCCAAGGCGGGAGAAGTAATTGTATGATCTTCCCACTTAAAAAAATCTATCTATATCTGCATCTATACATATAATGAAACTATAGAAGTGGGAATTCTGTATTTAGAAAATACAAAGGATAGGTTCCTAGAAATCCAAAGGATGCTGCTACTTATCACTAGACAGTTGGTTCTAATTTTAGGATACATTTGGTTTTCACGCATCCCTAATATTTTTTTTTTAGGTAATGTTACATTTTATCAGCCCTATTGTGTAGCTGCAGCTTTATGTAACGAATTGTGTGTGTAAGCGAGACAGCAGTAATAGTGACAGGTGCAGTGAAGTACCTAGAACGAGGTTGTAACAAAAATTTTATTGGTCGACAGATTTACGAGCTATTTGGCAGGGATCAGTCGCCCTCGAAAAGTATTATAGATTATCTTCGAGAAAGAATTACGATTGAAGCTGAAACATATAAAATTTTGTTAGATTTATGTTACGACAATGAATAAAATTAGGATTTCAGGAGTATTTTTTGTTATTGAACTCATTGACGACTCAAGGGTCTAATGACTAATCTCTGGATCAGCTGTCTTGTTTTTTTTTTTGAGAGGGGCGAAAATCATGTAATGTCTTCTCCCTCCTTGAGAGAGGCGAGAGGGAGTGTGAGACTCCTGCTGACTAAAATCTACCTCGTTTCTACTCCTGCTTCTCGAGCCGGAGCCCCAATAAACCCCTAGGTAGTAGGTATATAAAACTAAATCCACAAATAACACTAATACAAATCTGGTAGACCATACTGTACAAGAGATGTATTAAAGTGATTTGATTGAATTTGAATCTAACAATTCTATCTCACCTACAAAAATCAACTGTAAATTTTCGAACATGCAAAAATTATTATGTATTTGCGTTGACGGATGCGTCTACAAACTTACACTTTCACATACACATGATACCCAAACCCGGAACAATAATCTGTGGATCATAGAAAGAAATGTTTCGAACCTGCAACACGTTGTATGGTAGCCAGTTGCCCAGCCTCCGCGCCTACTGTTCAGTCAATTTCATCAACTTGATCTTAGAAGATTATTTCGTTCTTTGTCTGTTCATTTCATTTACTTACTGCAAAGGATTTTTATATCGCAATATACTCACAGAATCTCAATTTGTAGAAATCAATGTCCAGACGTTTATACCGCGCCGTGTAGCTGAGAGCTATTGTTATACAAAATGGATGCGGCAAAAAAAATATACCCTATCCTGTTCTCTCAAGTTTTTTACGGAACACGCCGGTAAATGAGCATACGTATCACCTGTTAGTAAGCAATCGCCGCCGTCCATGGACACTTGAGACTTCAAAGGCATTAGAACTGCCTTCCCGGCCTTTTGGAGGTTAAGAATTTAGGGGTTGTTGGGGAATCGGGGAATCGGGGATTGGGAAGATTGGGAAGGCATTGGACCTCTAACAACTTGGTAGGTAACTTCACTCAAACAACGAAACACAACGCAAGCGTTGTTACACGTTGGTTTTCGATCCGCGAAGCCGTGGTTTCATTCTGATCGAGCCGGCCCATTCGTGCCGAAGCATGGCTCTCCCACACTTATAGCCGAGCAGTGTTATATGTAAACCATGAAGTAGTGACCGCAGAGTACATAAGGTGTTTTAAAAATGATTCGCCACGGCTTTAATGGGAGGTCGCGTTGTGTTTGTTAATACCACTGTACAGTATACACCAACACTATTTTTTCACCATTTGTGTTAATAAGCCCCATGTAATAGAGGTTGAACCTATTGCCATAATGTAGGTACTAGGCACTGAAAAATTTTCGACAAAACGAAAAAACTCCAGCAAAGCTTTGCCTGACCCGGGAATCGAACCCGAGATCCCTTATAGCCACTCGATCAATGACGCAGCATGAGTAAATAAATGTCTACATAAAATGCCGTATCAAAGTAAACAGCGTTCGATATACTCCTTTCTTTTCCCAATAGCAATGTAACCTGGAGTCGTTTAATGCTGTAGCATCTGTTCCATTTTCCCGCGCTTACTAGATCTTGTTTCGGCACAGATAGTAAAGTGTTCAGCCTAGTGATATTGGAATAATCTTCATTATGCTAAAAGGTTTAATACGGGATACCTTTGCCATTTACACCCATCTGCTTTCATGATTTTGTTTGATGTAAGTCATGAGGTTCTGTATTTTTTTTGTGGAATAGGAGCAGAAATCTTACGGATCACCTGGTGGTAAGCTGTTCAGCGCCGCCCATGGACACCCGCAACACCAGAGGAGTCACAGGTGCGTTGCCGGCGCATTAAAACGAGTACGCTCTTTTCTTGAATGTTTGAAGGTCGTTTGTAATGCGTTTTGTTATGTATCATGCATAGGGCTTTTGAGTTTTGAATAATATTGTATTAAACAATGTAAATAAGCTGTTACTATCAGTGTAACAAACAGATTAAAACGCCCATATAGAATACAAGTTTTATAAGAATAGTTTATGAGATATTTTTTATAATAACTATTGTGAGACATACCAAATTAACCAAAAATCAAGATTTACTCACGTAAATTAATGGAGAAAAGCTTTACTAGCTTCGAGTCACAGAGGGACTCTTCTTCGTGTGACGTAGCGCAGCCTACTTTTAATATAAAATGTTGTTTTAGATTATAATTTTGAGCATACAGAAGACGTTTATGATTTAGCTGAACGTTGAATTACACTGTTTTGAAAATATCTATAGTACTTAGCTTTTTGAGGCTTTTAATTTATTTATGATATGAGTAATTCATTTTTATTTTATAAGTATACGGCATTTTAGCTGAGCACTGGCCTCTTTGCTTAGTTATTTAAGTATTTTTTGAATTATAAATTTTTGTCTGCAAAATTTTATAACAGTGCAAATAAACTATTTTTCTTTCTTTCATTTCATTAGGATTTTCTGAAATACCTTAAATGATTTTCTTACTTATACCAATTTCTCGTCAAATCCTCGAGGCGCTTTAAATGGTGGTCAAATAATACACACCCACTGACAATTGAACATTTAATAAAAACATAATACGCAACACTATCACGTTTCACAACAAACTATTCCTGTTTATTTACAAGTTTTGCTACATTCCTTTGGTTATAGTGAGCTACGTCTTTATACCTACCACACAAACTTTTTCTATCTATCCACGGCGCAAATTGTCTTGGACATTCTTCCAGCAGAATACACTTTGAAGTTTCTTCGCACCAACCACAATTGAATCTTTTATCCAGCTCTTGGCATTCATAACAAGTGCTTGCCATGTATTGACATCTGTATACTATCATAAGTATCATGTTCGAATATGGTTCCACGCCTCCCCACAAGAGTCTCACATAGCCCAAAGACACCGTCCGACTAATTTTTAAGTTAGTCATATCACAGTACAACGTAGTCTGACCAACATTCGCCTTAACTCGTATTATTGACTGTTCTACGTGTATTTCACACATAATACTCCGTTTGAAGATTGTTAAATCATCTATCCTCAAATTCAGTTTAATATACTTTTTGACATCAGCAGGGACGAATATAGGATCACTGGACACAATTTCGGTACAGTACCTTTCTATCGAGTTCTTGTGCCATGTGTTGTCAAGAAATACTTTTTGGGGGCAATGAAGACTTGGGTAATGCGTACAGCCGACATCGTGGCACCAGTCACACTGAGCTCCTGCCCTCTTACAATCCCAACAACTGCTGAACGAAGTACAGTAACCTTGGATGGAGTCAATTTGGGACAACTGCGCGTTAAATAGCTGAGTACAATGTATGCGTATAAAAATAATCCAGATCGTTTTATAAAAATCTAACATCTTCTTTGTTTTTGAATTAAGTGATTTACTATACTCTTATAGCATATGGTTTTCCTGAAATATAAATAGTTACTTCTGAGTTTTTTTTATACACATATTAAATTTTGGAACAATAAAATTGAAACTGGAATCACACTCACTTAAAATTATAAATTGACACTAACACACCGGCACGTCTTTCTCAAGACGCGTACTGAACATTTTTGCATAGGATTGTTCAGCCTATGAATACGTTAATGTTTACCAACATACTATTAAGATATGAAACAATACATGTGTAAATGATATCATTCTTTATATCAAAGAATACTGAACTATTGCCTGCTAGAATATTCATCGTTAGGTGTTTTTTTTTCATTTAGAATATGCAAGTTGATTTACTGATGTTTATTAATCTGAACATCGGTGCCAAGTTGAACATTTATGCAATACATCCATCTAACTTATCAAAGTGAGATTCCATACTAGTGTTTCATTAGTTAAGAAAGTTTTGTTTATGCTCACGTTTTTGGTATGTGCTTAGACATATAATAAACTCTTACCATAATGTTCACAAGTCAATCTATTTAGAGTCCATTTCATCATATCTTTGGGACATTTGTCACCAATCACACATTTAGCTGTTTGATCACACCATCCACATCCATAAACAGATGGAATAATTCTACAAGATTCACAATCCGATGCTAATAGTTCGCAGTTGTATACAATAATTTCAATTGAATTCGAGTAAGGTTGAGTTCCGCCCCATAAGAGTGTCAATGTGCCTTTATCTGTATCACCAAATTGCACTGCGTGTGGTTCCAAAGCTATTGGATAACAATACACGATGTCATTTAGAATTAGTCCTTTAAGATGGGTTAGACGATTTCGTAGCTTTATTTGGCATATAATTTCTTGCTCATATATTGCAGGATCTGGTACATAGATCTTAATTTTCATATTTACCCTTACCCCTCCTGGTATCAATAAGGGTCCATCATGCTCCGCCCGTGGACAAGCTCTTATTTCTCCTGTTATGTTTGATTTCTCGGCTTTGGTTTCTGCACGAGGGCATAGTGTCTGAGGACTTTCAGTACATCCATAGTTGTGACACCAGCCGCATGGAAACCACATACTTTTCACACATTCGTGGCAAGTATTAAATGTATGACAGTAACTGCTTGGATCTTTCATCTGAGGTGTTTGATCGTCGTTGAAATGGTTCATGGTTTGAACAAAACTTTTGATTCTGGCCATATCTGCGGTCTTTAGAATGCTGTCGTGTGAAACTAGATCAGAAGACTGCATCTTTTTCGATGTTGATGCTTCTAATATTTTACATGCGATAAGGATAAGCTGTATGATTCCAACTAGCATTATGACCGTTCGAATTAGAGATTGAACTGCAAATGTTCATAGAGCATGTCTATTTCCTTTTTATATAACGATGCTCTTTATTTTCCTTGGAATTTGTTTATGTACCCTTGGCTCAATGGGTCGTGTGAAGATTAAGTGATCGTAAATACAATAATTGTTATTGTCACGGGCTATAGGTTGTCTATTCTTGGTGGGAGATGTATATGGTCTGTTATTACTAAACATGTGATTAAATCAGTATGAATTGGCATGTTTATTTTTATTGTTATGCTCACGACCCATGATTGATTTTACATGGTATATTTTTGGTAAAGAAATAAATAGAAAAATACCAATTTAAGAACTGCGGTGTCTATACAGGGTGGCTTGTGATTCGACGTATTCTCGGGAGGGACAAAGTAAAGATGCTTTTGAAATTACTCTTTATCTTAACACTTTACTTATCATCAAGTTATTAATTTGTTTTTGAGATTTTAATAATTTAACATTTTTGGGTAGCTAATAAACCAAGAAAGGTTTTCTTATAATTTATATACTTAGTTTAAATGATTTTAATATATAAGTCCAGTTTTCTATTCACCGAACTAGTGACACAAACCATAACTTGATAAGGATTTGCTTGCTATTTTAAAATTAATAATATTTCTGTCAGTATTACTTGTAAATGTTACTTGAAGTTAAGTTCAATCATTGTGTATAAAAGTTATCTTCATTGCTTTCGTACATTTTACGTGATGCCTGCACAAATAAACAGACAAAGAGACACAAATTTTTAAAATGCTGGAATTGGGTTCTATTGGTTGTTCTTTAACACCCTGGCTATTTTTTTTATATTGATGAACAAAACAAAAACGAACTTTTCTACAGTTTTATTATATGTATATATGTATGTATGTATAGATAGATACTATCAGTTGGTTGAGTGATCGTTAGTCGAACGGATGGCAAAGTGTTATTGATCGTTTTCGCCTTCGGTCGCCTCTCTACTCTGGAGGTGGTTCTGTTTCTGCTTCTGGCTCTGGCTCTGGTTCTGGTTCTGGTTCCGGGGCACCGTTTGGGTCGTTTGGGTCTTTATTATCCCCAGTGTCCGTATTATTATTTGAATCTGGTTTTGGACCTTCAGGTGCCGTACCATTATTTGAATCTGGTGTTCCATCTTCAGGTGCCGTTTCATTCGTTGCTGATCCATTCGCTGCCGCGTCGATCCCTTTGGTGGTGGCTCCTTCTGGACGCTTAGGGAATGTCACAGCTCTTGGCTTCTTGTTTTCACAGCCGACGTAAATATTGACAGATACAGGTAGTTTATATGTTGATCTAATTCGCACATTTATATATTTCTTTCCAAGACCTCCACGAACAATTGAAGTGTAGGGTCCCCGACCCATACCTAGACGGTCGACTACCCTGAAGAAAGTTATCTGAAATTAAAGTGACGTTATGTTATTATTTCTTGTTGCGAAGGACCCTCTATCTCTATAATAACTTCAAAACCTTATCTTTCGTGTTGTACTTTATTGAACTTCCTATCGTTGACTTATGATGTTTTTCTTCACCACTGACCAGTAGGGGTCTGCTGACGGCGAGCAAGGACAGCTCGCCGCCCGACCAGAGCCATCAGACCACTACAGACGGGGCGCAATAGGGCTGATGCCCAATCCGCAGCTGCGTAATACCAAGCAGGTTTACCGGCCTCCAGTTCGGAAAGCAGGAGTAGGAATGCGGTGGTTTTTAGTCAGTAAGAGTCTGACACACCCTCTCAACTCACCCATGACGGGAGAAGACCTTGAACGATTTTCCCCTTTTTCATAAATATGGGTATATACTTACTGGACACTTGAATAACCTCCCGTAGCTCGCCATTGTATAACCAAAAGGATTTGCTTCCTTATACAATACATCTTGTGCTACTAAAAAGTCATCTCGCTTAAACATGCCAATATAAAAATCCCTGCATATTACAAACTGGATCAAAACATAAAATACAAGACAAATTATTTTCATTCTATTAATATTAAATTATAAAATCTTTTTTTATTTACCATGCACCATAAGTGCTTCGTAATCAAATCCCATAATTGGATTAAAAAAGTAAAAACTTTATGAAGTGATAAGAACGCATACGGTAGTATAAAATAAATAAAATATTTTTTTATTTCCTAAACTATGTTACTATTTTATTACAATTTTTAACCGACTTCCCAAAAAGGAGGAGGTTCTCAATTGGGCCGGTATGTTTTTTTTTATGTGTGTACACTGATTACGCCGAGGTTTATGGACCGATTTGCGTGTGTTTTTTGTTCGACGCGGATTGGCTCAACTTAAGTCCCATAGAAATTTGTTTCAGATTGGTTGACTACTTTTTATTTTATTAGCATTATAAGTACTTGAACGACGTCATTTTCACGATAGTTCGTACATTTGAACATCGACATTACTTAAACAGTTCTGGTCCGATTTACGTGTTTTTTTTTGTTCGGTAGGGAACTTTTTACCCCACGGGCCAAGCTGCTGGCAGAAGCTAGTAGCATATATATTCGAAGTATTTTAGCACTTGAAATGAAATAAAAATCTAATAACCTACCTCTAGGATCCAATATATTCTCATAAAAGTGCCGACTAATAGTTTTGAGAATGCTCGGCGAAATAATTAGGTACCTATTACATGACACTTAAGAGAATGGAATCACCACTTCAGACTGTCATGAGTTTTCCTGAAATTCTTCGGCGCTAATTAATTTCTGGGTGGAAGTACTAAATCTGCGAAGTTTCTAAGCGTTTTAAGGATGTAATTATTATTCTACTCATTCTCATTATTCATGTTTGTGTTCTTTCTTAGTTACGAATGAGAACTTAAAATCACAATAGGAACCCTAATCACAATCAAAAAATTACCTGAATAAATCACAAATCGAATGAAATCGAGTTAAAGACTGATCCAGTACAAAGACTAGCTTCAAATAACTCGTGGAAATTACCTAGATGTGAATACGACAATTTTTATCACTGTTCTTACTACAGCATAGTTCAAAACTTGCCAGCGACATAAAACTTCGAGACCGGAATACAAATTGCTAATAAGATACTTGATCAGAGTTCAACCTTGCAAATCTCTGTGACACCACACACCATTCCTATCAAAATTTCCCTTTGGCAGGCGTTCGTCTCAATTCGATGCCTTCGTTAAATCCAGACGATATAATGCTGACGTCGATTCCACCTCATTTACCACCAAAAGGGCTTCAAATAAATCCCTTTTTGACATTCTTTTTTATTCTTGGCGTCTCTGTAATAATAATCCTTGGAAACAGGACAGCTACCATATTTTATCGAAGATCAAGAATACGGACATATTTGAAGTTTCCCTTGTAATGAAAAGGACGGCTAATGTTACAAAGGGTACTGCGCTGACTACTGATTCAGTGATCATTCAATTGGTTGTTGTAATATTTTTTCGCGTCCGTTGAATTTTAGTTTTTTTTTGTTATATTGCATTTTTATTATCGTACAAGAAACAAATTTTTTCCTCTGGTGTTGCGGGTGTCCATGGGCGGCGCTGATCGCTTACCATCAGGTGACTCGTTTGCTCGTTTGCCTCCTATTCCATAAAAAAAAAAAAAATATTGAGATTTTATTATGCTAATCTGTACTAAGTAAAAGCGTCTGGTTTTCGAGATCAAATGTTTTACTTCTTACTACTGAACATGAACGTGCTAAAAATTTTAATAATTATTTGAAAATTGTTTCATTCAATTCTTTTTAATGTCTTATGTGTGTTATTTGTATTTGAAACTAAAAGAATTTTCTTATAAAAATATTGTCGGAACTAACACAAAACGGCTTTTCCCGTAGGTATTTTGTGTAACATGATCGACAGTTTAATTTACTTGTCAGTTTGCGGCACGGCTTTATGCAGAGTGATGTATCGGATACTAAACATTAGTTTGGTAACTGTGAAGTAGGGAAATTGAGCTGTGTTCTATTTTTGACCATTTTTTAGGTTGAGTTTGGCCCAGAAAATACTATTGAAATGTAAACAGTAACCCTGATCGGAGACATTATTCATCATTCTTGTCTTGTCAGAATACATGTTTGTACTAACTAGACTATAATAATATTTAATGCGTTTTGGGACATATGTAAACCTACGTTATTTCGTTGTGTTATTTTTATCGATGAAGTTAAAATTGACCAATTACCTCAAAACGTACGAAAGTACATGTATAAAATATATGTTGTTCTTTAGAAGGATTCTTTGTAGATGGAAGGAAAACTCGTTTTGTTTCTTTATTTTTATCAAAATCTACATTGTATTTTTGCAATAGATAATGGTTTGGTTGCAAAATTGAAAACATTTATGCAGACTTCAATTACTCTATGTAGTTTTATTGAACAACAAACGATGCAATAATTTCAGAATTAGTTTTGATGCAGGCTTTGTAAAATCACGCTTCGTTACAAGTTGTATAACAAAATTTTAAAACTATTGGACGATAAAACCCATAAAATTCCATAGACCGGCGCATCGGCGAATTCGATAGAAATTTTTTAAAAGTTTTTGACAAACGTTATTTGCTTACAGGTTGAAAGCGGGTTTTTCGTTGATTTTATTGTTTTACATGGCGATAGAGGAAATTGTAGGTTTTCGGTGGAAACACTACGGGAAGTGTTCGTTTGGTTATTGGACTGTATTACAATATTATTTTTATCAAACAAATTTGATAGTTGTTTGTTGTTTTATCAAATAAAATTTGATGTTTTGGTGCCAATGATCGATGTTTTTAATTTTTTTACAATCAATATTAACTAGGTACAATATGATATTTTAGTTATTTTTATTTATAATTATAGACTTGAAAGCCACAGCAAGCTCACAATAGAACTATTTAATAATATTTTTTTATCACATATACTCATTCAAAACAAGTACGGTGATATGATGGACCCAGCAACACTCCCTGAGGCATCCCAAACTTCATTACTGTAAGACATAATAATCTAACCAATATAATTATCCTCAATGATGCCTAAATCAATAGATTGAGTAGGCATAATTATGTGTATTGCACATTCGAGCATTCATCATGCATGAAGAACTTAGGTAATTACTTTAGTGTCCCACCTTATCAGATGCCGTAGATAAGTCATTGATTGAAACATAGTGAAGTTGATTAATCTTATTTATAAGAATAATAATGCGCTAACACTCGTGTAGTATTTTTTTTAAATAAAGGAATGTATTTACGTACTATATATTTTTCGCTAAGTTGTTGGAGGAACTTAATGAAAAAATACTAAAAGTTGTACTTTTAAGACAAAGTAGAGTACAATTTATAAAAGAACCGAGTAGAAAGAATGTTATTGTTTTGTTTGTCTGAGTATGACTTATTATGGATTTGCGACGATATTATCTGATTAACAAGCGTAGTAGTTGAGACTAAAGTTTGGTTAGAGGTTTTTATTACTTTTGTATTCATTTAACTGGTCGCACCACAGGTAGTCTGATTTACAGTCAAGTAAGGGAGGTCCGGAATCAATTTCCCGACCGAAAAAAAAAATTTTTTTTTAGTTAAAACACTTGAAATCATAATCAACTCGGCCTCTGCTGCGCATAAATAATTGGTACATAATTATGTTGATAATAAAATATGAACTACATTGCTTTGTTAAGACGTATCAAGTAGGTAAGTAGGTACAGCAATGACGAATATTCATACATGAGTGAGCAAATGAATGCAATATTGTGTATTCGGTAAGCATGGCCTAATTCATTTGGCCTAATTGATTGAATGTTACTTAGTCTACCAAGTTAATTTGCAATTGTATCTCGCAGTAATCAAAGGCTAAGTGATGTTTATAATTCATTGTCATCCATTATTCCAGGTTCCATGCGATGCTTTATTAGAAATGCCAGAGGCAATCAAAAGTGTGTAAGCATAAGAATAATTAACCTAACGACAGCAACAAGATGTTATAAACGGCATTATTCCATTTTTTTCCATATTAAAAGATATAGGTAGATAATTTAAAAATATTCGGCACATATTTTTTCTTTTCTTACAAAATTAAATACTTTCCACGATACATTGATTTGAAATATAGTATGACGTCACGATTTTATAGGGTAACGTGATGTAGGAAGCGATCTCCCACACCTACGTTTAACGTCGTTTTAGCTAAGTATTGTAACCTTATATGACGAAATAAAAAAAGTACGTGTCTCATATTTTTTACGATCAAACGGACGGATTAATTAACCCTTTTACGAGATAGTTATTATTCTGTTTTAATGCATCGAATAAATGTGCAACAACAGATGTACCTAGTTTCTACACTCTTACGATCTAAATATCATTTGAGAAATCCGAGTCCTAAAAACATAATACGTAGTAAACCAGATTTGTAACCGCAAAATGAACATCAACAAGCATTAAGCCGTGCTTAATTCTTCAACAGTCCCTAATAGTTTTTAAAGTACTACAGGGATAAGCCTTACTAGTTTCAAAACATCAGCGTAAGTGGACTAAACGAGGGCAATATTCTACCGACATTACCCTTTACGGCGTCAGTGTCCGGATATGAAACTTTTCATAACCACTTAAATAAGTATGTTGAGAAGACCCAGTTAATTATTTAAACGTAATGTTTGACCCCTCTACTGTAGGGAACTTTAATTATCTCGATTCCAACCCTCGTTTTAACGATCCCCAAGTGCGTAATTGCTTACGTAAGGGTGGGATGAGAATAGTGACTGAAAAAGGCTAGTTTTCCGAATTAGGAGTGGAGTGAAGGAGGAATGACATTGCTCCCTTAATTTAAAGGCGTGAATGATCATGTTTTTGGATTTTCTTTTTGTAGAAATGATCTTGATAGTGGCCAAAGAATACAGTTCATATAAATAAAAAAAAATGAAATTCGTAGATGTAGTTTTGAGACTTGTTTTTATCAAAAACTAGTAATCTCATAAGTTAAGGTGTCATATAAAATATTGTGTTTTGTATAATTGTAAGTTTAAGATTGTACTAATCAAGTTATATCCATAAAGGTATTATTACTTACTCGGACCGAATCTTGTTTTATCGTCATCATATTAGATAAAGAGACGCTCGATTCTATACAATTACATGCATTTAGAAATCGAACCGAATCCTAAAGTAGGTAATTCAAAACACAATGAAAATGGGATGGCAGCATGCAATACAATAGGTCCCAAAACTTCTAAAATTACCCGTTATCAATCACACTTAAAGTAGGAATTTTCCAACATACTGTCACTGCGGACGATCGTATTTTAAACAGGACAATAGGTCCGATGACCACTTCCAGTGATCATGCCTTTTCTGGGTAAGGATTATGGTCCATTTGTTCCCAACTCGTAACTGGGTTTGACCTTCTTTCTCCAGGTTGTGGACAAAAGCCCCTGTTTTGTTTTGTGTGCATTTAATTAGCACTGATATTATTCCACCCTTTATCAACTTAACGGCTTTATGAAAACAGAACACCCGCTATTCTAAGCAAACCTTTCAAAAGAATTGAGGGCGTCTAAACAAACAGCCTCTATTATTGTCGATTGTTTAACAAATAAATGGCTGAAAAACGTTATTGGGGTTAAAGATGAACAAAGGTTGTGCCTTTTCGAATTTTGTTTATGGAGCATAACATAATTTTAAGTTCAATTTGGACTTAAAAATCACAAAGTTGGTATGTTGATTTCTCTCACTCAGGTCTCACTTCATCCTGCTGTTTTCCTTATCAACAGATACATAGATGATATAGTATCCATGACGGGTTTTTAAAAGTGCCTGCTGTAAAAAATTGTATTGAATCCATTCAACTACATATTCTGAAAATTTTGTGCCACTTAGAAACATAGCAATACTTCAACAGCATTGCACACACGAGGCCAACAAGAAGTGTAAATAACATTTCTAAACGCGACATTACGCTAAGCGCTTGAGCCGTAGCTATGCCAAATCTCTCGATATCAGTTGCTTATTCAATCGGTGCGATTTGAGCTAGCGAGCGAAAATACAGTTGGGTGCACTGAACAATTTACAATTCACTTGTGCCCGACTCTGTGCCGTGGGGACAATGGCTGTGTGTGATTTGAGGTTTGATTTTAGTCCAGCGCCAACTTGCCTCGTGTTGTTTGATTGAAAATGATTTCGGTGACTCGGCACACTTTTGACTGGATTTTAATCGAGTTTTTGTTTGAATTGTTTAGAATGCTCCGTAAAATAAATAATCATGTTTTTTAAAAATGTTTTGGAATAAAACTTGAATTTATTTATTTTTTCAGCACGTGTAAATCATGGGATTGTTTTATGTTAGGATGAAAAATAAATGTTTAATAACAACTGCCAATTCAATTCTATTTCTCGTTTTAGAACAATGAGCGGAAAAAATAGCTGTGGAGTGTGCTGTAATGAATATTAAAAAATTAAACAACCATCATTTTATTGTATGCAGTACGTTTTGTTGAATTTGTTTAAATATTGTCAGTTAAAGGGTTACTATCGTGGCTGCTGGAAAGTGAGCCCATAGAAAGACAGCTTCGATTCTTAATTCCATTATTATAAAAAGTAGTTTCTGTTAGCGGTTGTGGGAGAAAAGTAGCATTTGTGTTATTGCAGATCATAATTTATGCTTGTTCCAATTTCATCTTGAACCCTTCGGCTGTTCAGACTGTGATTGAGTAATAAATATACAGAAATATTATATTAGATAAGTCGTAAATCCGAAAACTCCAGAATGCACGAACCATGAATTTTGCATTCGTTGCCAATGAGGAAGTTTATGAGCGAAGAAAATTGAGGGAAAACAGAAAATCACTGAAACGGAGTTCGCCGGGTTTGCTATTATAATTAAATTCGCAAAGAATTACTATGTGAACAATGAATATACCACTTAACCAATGAGGAAATCATGGCACGAGAGAAAAAAATCACTGATCAGAAGCATCTATTTCAAAGAATATCTTTGAATTAGAGCACTATTGAAACGTCAAAGAATTAAGTGATGATAATTACACGCTACACATCTCATGTCATTTGGTACACAAATGGACATCTACGCCACAGTCACTATGGTAATTATAATTACTTGTAAACGGACGGATTTAGATGAAACTCAATTAAAATTATATACGCTCGAATTGACCTGAATGAGATGTTAATTAGAATAATTACTAATGTAACTAGAAGCGCAATAGGAAGGAAAATCATGTGATATCATTAGGAACGTCAGTATATTACACAACTTCAGCATCGTCATCATATGAGCCACAAATCTGGCCACTGTTGAACATAGGCTTCCCCTATCCAGCTGATCTGGAAACCGTTGGGACGAGTCACTTGATTCGATTTTTTTGTGGAGTATCCTACTACTTATTTACAGGATTAAATGGCAGTTATGTTTTTGTCATGTCCACCGAGGTAGTAAAAATAAAAGCAAAATATTGAAGGCTATATGGACGTCTGTAACACCAAAGGGGTCATTGCTCTGGTCTGGCCTTTTGGGAAAATCTCTGTTTTCCCAACGCCACGTAGTTCATTATTACCTGATGGTATGGGTTAAGGCTCCTCAGAAACCGTTCCGTTAAAAATAATTTTATAATATTAAATTAATTATTGTGTTTAATGACTTAAAAACGTATCTGTTTGATTTTTGTTGTACAATGCTGTTCATGAATATGAGTCCCGAGTGTGGCTCGAAACTGGTTGAGTTGAACTACTTGGTTTTAGAAAAACAGAGATTAAACATAATAGGTAATGGAAATAAAGCATTCGTTGTAGTTATTAAAGAATGAAAATCTATACATATAATAGCCATGCAGGTGGTGAGAAAAGTCATCACTTTCTGAACAGATAAAAATAGTGATAGGTACTGTATGCTATAAATTTTTCTCAATACAAATATCTATAGCTCTAAGAATTCGCTTCGAAAATACAATTCACCTGATCTAAATTCAAATCAAATTGGCATAGTAAATGATAATCTTACTACCGTTGGAGGTGGGCTATCAAATTGGGCATCAAATATGCACCTGCACCTGTCACGCCATTCTAGTTCTTATTGATATAGAAAATTCTATTTAAATTGGTATGTGTTCGTCGTATATGTATGTAATGGTTAATTTCGTATGAAGTAAATCCGTTGACTTTGAAAGACTATACTTAACAGATTGTATGGAGACTGATATTTACGACGTATGTTAAAGAAGTTGTACTAACGGGATTTTATTTAGTTTCCTTTTCTTTAGTTTTCTATATAGAATTTTTGATAACTAAACTAATGTTATATAAGTTGAAAAACAAATATTCTGTACCATCTTTCACTAAACAAAAACTAGAGCGATGTAAAAATAAATGGACAACATTAATTACAATGAACTTCAAGAAAAATGAGAGTAATCCTAAAATAATCCCCAAATATATGATTTCAGGCAAAACCTCAAACCTTAATTGAAGATAAGGGCAACTACAAAAGATAATACTTACTTGGCATCCATAAAAAGGTGGATTTGATTAATAGGTTTTTCGTCTGCGGCCTGCCTAAACTGTGAATCAAGTAAATAGGTGGAGAATGGCTAAATTAATTTCGAGACGAATATTAAGAACACACGTTAATAAAATTATTGTTTTTTGGTAAGAGATTACAATATTGCTGGTATACCCACCTCTCCCATACTTTAGTATACTTTAGTATGGGAGAGGTGTTTTGTATTCGATTTTTACATAGTTTTGGATTCGATTCTCGGCTTGAGCACTTTGTGTTTCTTAGTTATAGCACTGTCTCTGAAGATATGGCCATGCATATAGCAAAATAAAACAGTTGTTGCTCTTATCTTGGCGAAAAATGGGTATTAGACCAACGGCAAGTACCAATGTGAGTTTTTCAAGTTATATCTACTTTCTCAGATTATTTAAACACCGTTTCCAATAATTATACATTTGAAATCCCCAACACTCACCGAGTAAGCGTGGTGATTAACCTTCTCCATGTGAAAAGAGACTTTGGTCGGTAGTGCCCATTTAGTAGTAATGGCTGTTGATATATGATAAATCTGCCTACATGCATGTAAGTCAAATATCATTGTCTAATCTTCCGAAAATTCCTAATATTGTTATATTGGTACCTCTTGAACCAAGGCCTGAGTAAATTCGACTCAATAAAGTACTTCGCAAGACAATTTATTATCCAATATCACTTTTCTTCTGTTCGTACAATGCGAATCTATAAATCAGAACGAATTGAACACCGCTTAAAACAAGACACATAAAATGGCGGACAATTAAACGTAATTTATTGGATTTACCGAACTTCTGTTCTGTGGGTACTTTTTGTATGGATATTTTAATATTGAAGGAGGATTCGTAGTGTTTAACATTTTTATTAGTAACTAATTTCTGCTAGCAGCTTTGCCCGTGTTCTCGTGGGATAAAAAGTATCCTATCACCCAAATCAACTACCCTGTCTGTATACCAAAGTCCGTTCAGCGTGATTGATGGACAAACATCCAAACAAACAAACTTTCACTTTTATAATATTAGTTTGATGCAATGCTTGCTAACGCTGATGATTTTTCCAAATCCACTTTAGCTGGATTCTATATTGAATAACGAAATGAGTAGAATATTATAATCAATTTTCGACAAGTTACTTTTAGTACCAAAAAGCATTGTAGAAAAGAGTTCATCTTTAGTTAGTCACAACACCACGTCACATAATTTATTAATTACTAGAGCCATTCTTGCGCGATTTCACGTGCTATGGTCGGCTCTTATCTCATCCTCGAATATACAGATAAACAGACTCTCCAACACAAAAATAATTTTAAGAACTCAATTTTTTTGCATACCACAATAGCACCAAAGTCTGATGTTTATAACCCCTCTTGCAATTGTCAGAGCAAAGCGCACAACATAAACTGAATGCCAAAGAATAAGCCAACCATTTCGGTTTAAAGCACCGAAGGAATCGTTAGAAGTTTTGGAATCCTGCCCATTTACTAAGATAAGATAAATGAAAACATGTAAATAAGTAGTATTCTTTACATTGTATTAGCATAGTTGAATAAACCATTCAAGTCTGCCTGAAGTTTGGTTGCAAGCCTATGAATATGCAGCTGTCGTGATCCTGGGAAGTGAGATGGTAGATGAGCCGTATGCTAACTAACTTGTTTGGATTAATTTGTTTCTATGCATGACTAGGTACTTGTTATTTTAGTGATTCTACATACATACATAACCTCACACCTGTCTTCCATGGGGTAGACAGTGACAATGGAATGTCAATTGCTACAACTCTTACACACCTCTTTCGCTTCATCAACAATTTAGTGATTCTCAAATCGGATAAATTTTTTGTTGGATTAAAAGAAAAGCTTTGATGGACTGCAAGTACAGGTATAAAATAATTTTTAGAAAGCCAAAAAGTCCCTGGTTTTGTAGACAA